>NC_134483.1:214334382-214461882 GCF_040206685.1 Ascaphus truei
ACTTCTACAATAATGGTAAATACACATTCCATTATGCCTTGACTCAAATTATATATGTCACAAATATTATAACATAATCTGCATAATATACACAATTTGTTAGCCAAATGAGTGGATACAGCGTAACATTGCAGACAGCCTTACATGGAGCGTTCACAAATAGATTATTTCCTATAACAATAGACTACATGAGTACACATTGGTGACGGAGTCCTAAATCATTCATTATTATCGATTTTAAACCATCTTTTCTAAATGATACACTAACTGTAACACACACACCTCATTGTTTAGCATTCAACATTTAAATACAATGTGTCGCCACATGTGACGTGGGAACGTGGTCATGTCCCAAGGTGTCCTTAAAAAGGTTACCAATGCAAGCCCCCCCCCCAACCGACGTGCGCGCGTGAAACAGTTTTGGCTGTGCCCATAGCTTATTGTTACGGTTAGTGCAGTGTGTCATGCGCGCGCGTCGGGGGGGGCGGTGCGTGCACAGCGCTGGAGGCCAATGTTCATTCAGTGGGAGGGGTGTTTGCGTGCATTTCATGTTGCCTTCACATGACGTCACACGTATTTTGTTCGCTCATTGGCTGATCGTCCATTTTGGCCGTGGGCACACGTCCGTTTACAAAGTTTAGATATGTACATGTGTAGAAGTGAATTTCTTTCGCTTCCATATCATAACTTTCAGCCATGATATGCGTACTGCTAGCAGCACCATGGAGGGACATGTATTGAACACACAGCATACACATCGTTTTGCGCATGCGCTAAGACTTAGTCCACACATTCGTGACGTGCGCGCGCAACAGACATTGTGCGCGCACATTATTATGTATGCAGGCACCGGAACAAACATATCAGTGTTTCATACATATGTGTTTCAAACATATCATATGAACACTGGCATTTGAAACATGAGATAGTTCTATATCTTTACTTTGATCCTTGCAGTTTAAACATATTCGTTACTTATGCGTGAATATCCACCATCATATAGAGATGTGTTAAGCGTTGTCATGCTGAAACATAGATAAATGTGCCATCTTTGAACATCATGTGTTTGCTGTATTTCACAGATGTCGAGGATGAATACATGGGACCAATGTATGATTTCAGATGGGCCAATCGTTATATTAGATGATTGTGACGACTAGCGAACAACTATTATAATAAATATGTAACAATGCTTGCAATGATTGGTGCGCAGATTAACAATCACTACATAATGTTATCCTATAGTGCAAATATTTACTATGCACTTAATTATCATAATGATGTTGCTAAGCACTGAAGTTAGAACTTATATTGATATTTTTTTATTTTCTACTAACATTATATGTATTGCCATGTGATATATGCAACCAACATTATCACTCAGCAAACACATTAATCTACTATATATTATAATCTCACGTGTGACTTGTCAAAGAATGTAAATGCTACATAACAACTCGTAGACATTGTATCTGAATGTACACAATAACAATAGGGAGGTGATAGAAACTTTTTAGTCGTGTGAATGTTATATTATCACCTAGGTTGTAGTGCTAACCTAACATGCATGAGATAATGAATGTGATGTACAGATCATTAAACTATGAACATTTGTGTGTACATTTCAATCACACGATTAACTATAGTTTAGGGTTATTATTAAACGTTAAACACATACATAGCTAAGTGACGCCGATGATAAAAACAACATTATTATGTAGGTTAATATTATTTCTGGTAGAAATACATGCATCACACAAAAACAGGAACACACACACACACGGTGTTGATGAAATGTGTGCGTATGTAAATGTATACTTCATTTATGTTCATATGTTGACAGTTGTTATAAAGGATCATGATCATTATTATTAAGTAACGTGAATGAAATACAAATTTACTTAGGAACATTGTCATTGTGTTGAATGATTCTGAAAAAATGTGAATCCAAAGAACTATACTTTGGAATGGTGTTAACATTTTGACAAATGCAACATGTTCGTCAAATCAACACACATCTTTCACTTATACATACACATGTGACAATGTATTAATGAACATGAAGATGAAGTGAGAGAATAAATAATGACACATTGCAATGTTAATGATGTTTACAACATTTGGGTCATTTCATACAAACATGCATTGAGTGTTAACATCCCTCATGTGCATGAATGGATGTTGTTACGTTGTAATAATGACATGTTATGTAATGTAGGTAATGATTTTTAAACACACTGTATAATAACCACAAAGTGTAGATAAACGCACAGACACAATACAGAAAGGACATATTTCTATTGTCACCACTTGTTCATTACGTTCCCTTTAAACATCCTCTAACTATACCTGTATCGAGGTTTGCACATCTTATTACAGATGTGAATTCAAATACATACCATGAGCAGTCCTTGGAGTGATATACCTTGAAAAAGAAAACATCAATGAATAAAAATCATTGTCATGACATGTTAATTAAGGTAAGCAACACACAGAAGTGACACTTTTCTATGTGATATTAAACAAAATATAGAAAACGTCAAATATGATCTGAAATAAACAATAGGCTACACATCATTGTGACACACATGTCACACTACAAATGAACATTTGTATGTAACCATATTGCACTAGTTATTGGCTTTCAACATAGTTTATTGTTTACTAGCTGAGAGACCCGGCGTTGCCCAGGATGTAAATGCGTAATAGGTAGTATTATTTATAAATGGTGGAACAATAGGTGAGTATTTGTTGCAAAGGTTGGATAATAATATTGAAAAGAAAGATGGAATAAAATGTAATACGATGTTGTAAAAGGGGGGCGGAGGGGGTATAAGGGGAGCGGAGGGCGGGGGTATAAGGGGAGCGGAGGGCGGGGTATAAGGGGAGCGGGGGGGAAAGGGGAGCGGGGGGGGGGAGAAGGGGAGCGGGGGGGGGGGAGAAGGGGAGCGGGGGGGGGAGAAGGGGAGCGGGGGGGGGAGAAGGGGAGCGGGGGGGAAGGGGAGGGGGGGAAGGGGAGTGGGGGGGGGAAGGGGAGTGGGGGGGAGGGGGAGTGGGGGGGGGAGAAGGGGGGGAGGGGAGCGGGGGGGGAGAAGGGGAGCGGGGGGGGGGGAGAAGGGAGCGGGGGGGGAAGGGGAGGGGGGGAAGGGGAGTGGGGGGGGGAAGGGGAGTGGGGGGGGAGGGGGAGTGGGGGGGGAGAAGGGGGAGGGGGAGTAGGGGGGGAGTGGGGGGGGGAGGGGAGAGGGGGGGGAGAAGGGGGGGAGTAGGGGGGGAGTGGGGGGGGAGAAGGGGAGTGGGGGGGGAGAAGGGGAGTGGGGGGGAGAAGGGGAGTGGGGGGGGGAGAAGGGGAGTGGGGGGGGGAGAAGGGGAGTGGGGGGGGGAGAAGGGGAGTGGGGGGGGGAGAAGGGGAGTGGGGGGGGAGAAGGGGAGTGGGGGGGGAGAAGGGAGTGGGGGGGAGAAGGGGAGTGGGGGGGGAAGGGGTGTGGGGGGGAGAAGGGGAGTGGGGGGGGAAGGGGTGTGGGGGGGAGAAGGGGAGTGGGGGGGGAAGGGGTGTGGGGGGGGAGAAGGGGAGTGGGGAGGGGTGTGGGGGGGGAAGGGGTGTGGGGGGGGGAAGGGGTGGGGGGGGGAAGGGGAGTGTGGGACGGGGTGGAGAGCAGTGGGCATATGTATTGTCATAATTAATGTATGTGCATGTCCCCCCCCTACGTGCGTCTGTCCCCCTGCTGGTTCGGCTGGTGCCCCCCCCCCGTTCTCCGTGACTCAGCCCCCCCCTCCCCGTGACTTTCCCCCCCGTGACTTCCCCCCCCCCTTCCCTGTGACTCTTGGCTGTCCCCCCCCCGTTCCCCGTGACTCGCGCTCCCCCCCCCGTGGCGACGCTTGGTCCCCCGATGTGCTGTTCGGGGGGGGGGTGAGGGGCTCCGGAGCAGCATCGTGCGGTGGATGTTCGGGTGAGTGTGGGGGGGTGAGGGGCTCCGGAGCAGCATCATGCGGTGGATGTTTGGGTGAGTGAGGGGGGTGAGGGGCGCCGGAGCAGCATCGTGCGGTGGATGTTCGGGTGAGTGTGGGGGGGGGTGATGGGCTCCGGAGCAGCATCGTGCGGTGGATGTTCGGGTGAGTGTGGGGGGGGGGGGTGAGGGGCTCCGGAGCAGCATCGTGCGGTGGATGTTCGGGTGAGTGTGGGGGGGGGGGTGAGGGGCTCGGAGCAGCATCGTGCGGTGGATGTTCGGGTGAGTGTGGGGGGGGGGGGGGTGAGGGGCTCCGGAGCAGCATCGTGCGGTGGATGTTCGGGTGAGTGTGGGGGGGGGGGGGTGAGGGGCTCCGGAGCAGCATCGTGCGTTGGATGGTGGGGGGGGGTGAGGGGCTCCGGAGCAGCATCGTGCGTTGGATGGTGGGGGGGGTGAGGGGCTCCGGAGCAGCATCGTGCGTTGGATGGTGGGCAGCGTGAGTTTTGTGTTGGGGTGAGGGGGGGGGGGGTTGAGGTGCTCCGGAGGAGCATCGTGCTGTGGATGTATGGGTGAGGGGGGTGGGGTAGTTTTGGGTGTGCTCCGGGGATGTTCGGGTGAGGGGGGGGGGTGATGGAGCATCGTGCGTTGTATGTTCAGCAGCGTGCGTTTGCTGTTCGTGTGAGGGGGGGGGCGATGGAGTATGTTTGGGTGAGGGGGGTTGGTGATGGGCTGCAGTAGCGGGAGAGCTGTGGCGTGCGTTCGTAGTGTGCATGAGGTTGGGGGGTGTGGTGGTGGAGGGGGGTGCATGAGGTTGAGGGGGGTGGTGGTGGAGGGGGGTGTTTGTAAGAGGCAGTGTTGCGCTGCTTGTTCGTGCGGTGTGTGGAGGTGAATGTTGATATAGAGCTTCTGTACCTGATCTGTGGTAGCAGGCGGTGAGGGTTTTGTGGGTTGAGAGGTCGCCCCAGAGCAGTGAGGATTGTCAGTGAGGGGTGGGACAGTGGGGTGAGGGGTGGGACAGTGTGGCAGTGGTGTTGGCCGAAGGCCAATGAGAGTCAGTGAGGGGTGGGACAGTGTGGTGAGGGGTGGGACAGTGTTGAGGTGGAGTGACAGGCCAAAGGTGCAATGCGATTGGCCCTAGGGACACAGGGCATGCAGACAAACATACAGACATTTCAGAAATATATAGTAGATCATATCCAAAAATAGCATGTACAGAAAAGATAGATTTTGTACACATTATTCCCTCACGTACACAAAACTTTTTAGTGGTAAGAAGTAGAATACAACCTGCTGATGAATGACACACCGGAGCCACATGCATTTGTCCACACAGCAGAGAACAGAAAGGTGGGAGAACCATCTTCATCTGTTTCCTAAGTGAATGGTATTTGGACAGATGTATTTATCATTACAATGAATTAATACATCTATGTAGTACTATGAACATATAGGTAGTTGCTTAAATGAAAAATATGTGTTAATCACATTACGACGTTTCTCCACACCACAGGCTGTTTGCTCAGTGAGCTGCTAAATGTACAGGATGTTCGTCCTCCAAGCCATGACCTATGTCTGTTTCTAAATTATTGCGGAGTGCCAGATTGTGCAAAATGCAACAAGCAATTACAATATCTGACACTTTAGCAGGCTTATATTGAAGTGCCCCACCAGTTCGATCTAAACACCGGAATCTTGTTTTAAGCAGGCCAAATGTCCTCTCGATGACAGATCTTGTGCAACATTATACCTCTCCTCTGCTTCAGATTGAGGGTTTGGCACCGGGGTCTACAGCCACGGCCTAATTCCGTATCCTGAGTCACCTATAATCCATCGTGCACAAATATGAAACAATTGGTGTAAACATTATTACATACAACATTTCATAGAAAAATAAGAGTTGTTTGTGAACACATCATAATATGTACTCACCCACCAGCCAACCAGGTCCAAAATAGCCTTGTTCAAAAGCATGGAACACTGATGAGTTTCTCAGGATAGAGGAATCGTGGCTGGAACCAGGGAATTTGGCTACCACATGCATAATCTTCATCGTGGCATCGCATACCACCTGTACATTCAGGGAATGGTTGTGCTTACGATTGCGGTAAGCATGCTCACTCTGACTAGGCGGGATCAAGGCAACATGTGTGCAATCTATTGCACCCATCACACATGGTATCCCGGCTATGGTATAAAAGCCATTCCTGACTTCCAGCCACTCTGTGTGCTCTGTAGGAAAATGAATATAATTCCTAGCGCGTCTATTCAGTGCACATAGAAACTGGGTAAAGGCCCGCGAGAATGTAGATTGCGAGACCCCGCCCACTATGCCCACAGTTGTCTGGAATGACGCGGAAGCAAGATAATGTAATGAGCACAGCATTTTAACAAGACCAGGGAATGCACGACCTCTGGCTGTCACAAAATCTAAATCTACTCGTATCTCTCCATAAAGAGATAAGATTGCTGCTGAACTCAAACGATATTGACTTATGATCTCCTCCTCACTCATCCCATCTAACAGGGTTCTCTCCCTGTACAAACGTGGACGAGGCACAACTTCTCTCCTCTCTCTTCTCCTCTCCTCTCCCTCTCCACTCCGCGTCCCTGTCCCTGTCCCTTCCTTGCCCTGTGACATTGTGTCCCTCAGCTAGCCTCTCCTCCAATAGAATCCACCTCCGTCTCATGAACAATCGTATCATCTTCAGGTCTGTAGCTGTCAATGCGCAGGTAATTGCCCTCCTTTAAATACCTATGTGATGATGTCACGTGACTTGATGAAGTGCAAGGTGTTAAATAAACATATCCAAGTTGTGAACTCCAAACGGGTATACATTACGAATTATACGGATTATTTATGTGTGTTCACCAGGCAATCATGATATTTGACTCTGATGTTACGTTAAGCTTTGTACAACAATTTATTCGCAAGTATTTATGGAATGTGTAATGCATGTACCACTTATGAACGCAACACTCAGTCATCTCATTATAATATAACCATAACATAGACGTTGAAAAACTACGTTGCAACATGTCTAATTTAGCATGTTATTGTCATATGTTCACATGAACTAATTATAATGTGCCTATGCATAATTTCATGCCATCAGGATACTTGCTATTGATTATGTTTGAATCGTCTAAAAATTAGTAACTATTATAGATCTGTGTATAAGTGTGAGGAATCAGGGATCGCGGCGCCCGCGCCCTGGTTCCTCTGCTGATATATTCCCTCCTGCTGCCGTGGCGCGCACCCCTCGCCAGCGCCACTCACCTCCGTCGGTTCTGGGGGTTCCCCGTCGTCCTCGGCGTCCCCGGTTTCCAGCAGTACCTCACGCGGCCGCCATGTTGCTCGGGCGCGCGCCTGAACAGCGCGCGCCGGGCGAAGTTAATTTATTCACTGCTCTGGCAGTGAAGACCCGCCCCCAATACAGGAATATGATCTCCTGTCAAGACAAGAGTCCTCACCTGCCTGCCAATCAAGGGAACCTATCCAGGATGGCTCCACGCAGTCCTCCAGGTCAGCCTTCACTTCTGATTGGTCAGCCACACTTTATAATGCCAGTCCTTCCTATCATTCATTGCTCGACATAGTTTTCACTTGGATTACTACTCTGGCGTTTTCTCTCTCATTCTCTCAGGTTACGACTTGGCTTGGCGGACGTCTCTCTCTGGCTCTAGACCCCTGCTTGGACAAACGACCTTCCAGAATTCTCCAATCCCAGACCTTGGCTAACGGCAACGACAACGGCATTTCTACACCGGTACCGGCAAGTATTGCTAGCGAAATACACCTGGCCTGGCAACGCCAAAATCACCACACTCCGGACACGCTCCCTTTGCTGCGGGTGCGTGCTTCTATACGTTCCTCACCTCAGTGAAAGGAACGGGTCTGGTCTGCGGGCAGCACCGGCGTAACATTATGTCGAGCCCACAAGACGCAGACCAGACTGTGGACTCTATGATGACGACCATGTACCAACAAATACAGGCCTTAACGGATCAAGTGGCTCTCCTCTCCCAACAGGTATCGGACCGCCCTTTACAGGCTCCGCCTGCGGCTGCTCCCCCGGCGCAGCCTGACTTATCTTCCACTTCATTTTCAGTTCCGAAGATTCCGGCTCCAAGGCCCTACGCAGGGGATCCACACACCTGTCGTGGCTTTCTCAACCAGTGCGAGATCCAGTTCGAGATGGCTCCCCAGCTGTATGCTACTGGCCGGAAAAAGGTAGCCTACGTATATAGTCTGCTCACAGGTAATGCACTGGCATGGGCCTCTCCGATCTGGGAACTACGCCCTGATATTACCCGCGATTACGCGGCCTTCAGACGGGACTTTCGACAGGTTTTTGATATCCCCGCACGTCAAGAGACTGCTTCTGATACCCTGCTAGAGCTTACACAGGGACGTCGGCCTGTGGGTCAATACGCCTTGGAATTCAGAACCGTAGCAGCTGAGACTCATTGGGGTCAGGAGGCTTTAGTCGCCGCCTTCTGGAAAGGTCTATCGGAGTCTCTGAAGGATGAACTTGCTTCCCACACCAGGCCAGAGTTACTGGAGGATCTCATCACCCTGGCTACTCGTATGGATCAGCGCCTTCAGGTACGCCGCGCTCAGCGTCAGCTTCCCCGGGCTACGCCTTTCCGTGCTTCCTTTTCCAGGTTCTCTACTAACCAGAGACCCGTCGTATCCCCGTTACTGGCGCTGGAGGCTCCAGAACCGATGCAACTTGGAGTTCAGCAACCTCGGGTACCGTCACGACAACTTCACTCTACTGGGGAATCGTGCCATCATTGCGGAGCTTCTGAGCAGCGTACCCGTAACCATCCTCCATCTCCGGGAAACGACTAAGCCCAGTGATTACGAAGGGGCGCTCTCTGGGTACTGAATCTCCTTGTCCCCCTCCAAGAAGGGAACTTCCCAAAAGATTGACTATTCCCGTCTCCCTTTCAGGACCGACTTGCCGCACCTCCACTGCTGCATTTATCGATTCCGGCGCAGGAGGGAATTTCATAGATCAAACCTTTTCTGAGCAAAATCAAATTCCGCTTTCCAGGAAGGACTCTCCCGTTGCCTTGGTCGGGATTGATAATCGACCTCTCACCCCGGCTTATATCTCCTTAGAGACCGGACCTATCACCCTTTCTACTCATTCTCACAAAGAGACTCTGGGTTTTGATGTTATTCATGCCCCAGGAACACCTATCACGCTTGGCTTGCCCTGGTTACAGAAGCATAATCCACTCATCGATTGGGTGTCTCCTAACCCTATTAACTGGAGGTCAAGGTCAGAGAAACCTTTTTCCTCTATCAAGCAACCATCCTTTCTATTAGCCAATACATCAAGTTCTCTGAGGGAGTTGCCTTCTCCATACGCCGAATTCTTGGACGTTTTCAGCAAGGCTCAGTCTGAACTTCTACCTCCTCATCGTTCCTACGATTGTCCGATTGATCTGGTACCTGGTTATACCTTGCCGAAAGCCAAATCTTATCCTCTCTCGTTGCCCGAGACCAAAGCTATGGACGAATATATTCGTGAGAATCTTAAGCGGGGCTTCATACGTCATTCCAATTCTCCTGCGGGGGCTGGATTCTTCTTTGTCAAAAAGAAAGATGGTACTCTCAGACCATGTATTGATTACCGGGGTCTGAACCATATCACGGTGAAGAATCGTTATCCACTCCCACTCATCTCCGAACTCTTTGATAGACTTCAGGGGGCCAATCTCTTTACTAAACTGGATCTCCGTGGGGCATACAACCTCATCCGCATCCGGGAGGGCGATGAATGGAAGACTGCCTTCAACACCCGTAGCGGACACTACGAATATCTAGTGATGCCCTTCGGGTTATGCAACGCACCGGCAGTTTTTCAGGACTTCATCAATGACATCTTTCGAGACGTTCTTAATATATTTGTCATTGTATACCTGGATGACATCCTTATTTTTTCTCAAAACTTACAGGATCATATCATCCATATGAAGTTTGTGCTTTCACGCCTCCGCGAGAACCGGTTGTTTGCTAAAATGGAGAAATGCATTTTTCATCAGTCTACCACTTCTTTTCTCGGATACATCATCTCCAACAAAGGTTTGGCCATGGACCCAGAGAAGCTAAAGGCCGTCGTGGATTGGCCACAACCCAATTCCCTCAAATCTGTTCAACGGTTTTTGGGTTTTTCTAATTATTACCGGAAGTTTATCCGCAACTTTTCCACCATTGTCGCTCCTATCACGGCACTGACCAAAAAAGGTGCAGACCCTTCATCTTGGTCTCCAGAAGCTGTCACGGCATTCGAGACACTGAAACAAACTTTTGTCTCTGCTCCCATCCTTCGACACCCTAACACGAATTTCCCCTTCACCTTAGAGGTTGACGCTTTGGACTGTGGGGCTGGGGCGGTTCTGTCGCAGAAATTTTCTTCCCAGGATAAACTTCATCCTTGCGGGTTTTTCTCCAAAAGATTTTCATCGGCAGAGAGGAATTATGACGTGGGCAATAGGGAACTTTTGGCCGTCAAAATGGCTCTTCAAGAATGGAGACATCTTCTGGAGGGGTCAAAAGAGCCATTCACCATCCTTACGGACCATAAGAACTTATTGTACATTGAGAATGCTCGTCGCTTAGGTCCTCGCCAAGCTCGCTGGTCGTTATTTTTCTCTAGATTGAATTTTGTTCTCTCATACATTCCCGGCACTAAGAACGTCAAGGCGGATGCTCTCTCCCGGCAATACTCTTCTGAAGAGAGATCAGAGAAAACCACTGAGTCCATCCTCCCTAAACAAAGAATCTTAGCAGCTGTGGCATTCAAGAATCTGGAGAGGATCATCAAGTCTCAAGAGAACCTCCCGTCCGGTCTTGTGGTTCCTAAAGACTCTTTGTATGTGGAACCTAAATTTATCCCTGAAATACTAGACTGGGGACACGCCGTCCATTCAAGAAAACCTTGGACCTCATCCGTCGTACCTTTTGGTGGCCCAATATGGCTAAAACCATTCTGGAATTTACACGGTCCTGTCCGGTATGTGCGCGTAACAAGATTCCTCGTCAGAAACCTCAGGGTCTTCTCTTACCTTTACCTATTCCGGAGCGTCCCTGGTCCCACATTTTGATGGATTTTATTGTGGAGTTGCCTAGGTCGAATGGCATGAATACCATTCTTGTGGTAGTAGATCGGTTTTCCAAGATGGCACACTTTATCCCTCTCAAAGGATTACCCTCCTCACCCGCCCTTGCGGATATTTTTGCCAAAGAGATTTTCCGGATCCATGGGATTCCTACATCCATCGTGTCCGATCGGGGTTCCCAGTTCGTCTCCAAGTTCTGGAGAAATTTCACCAAGAGACTAGGTATCTCGTCTTCCTTTTCTTCTGGATATCACCCTCAATCCAACGGACAGACCGAGAGGGTTAATCAATCCCTCGAGAAATACTTAAGGTGCTTCGTCTCTAATTCTCAGGATGACTGGGCAGAATTACTTATCTGGGCTGAGTACGCATTCAATTCTTCCAGGAATGAGTCCACCCACGAGACTCCCTTCTTTATCAACTACGGATTCCATCCGGCTCGCCTACCTATTACTAAAGAATCCTCTGGGGTACCAGCCGTGGACGAACATATTGCTCTCCTACAAGACTCTTGGTCCAGAATACAATCTGCATTACAAAAAGCATCCTTGACATCTAAAAATCAGGCTGATCGTCACCGTCGTCCGGCACCCGAATACAAACCCGGGGACAAGGTTTGGCTATCTTCCAAGAACATCCGTCTCAAAACGCCTTCCCTCAAATTGGCTCCTAGGTTCCTGGGTCCCTTTTCCATTTTGGAGCAGGTTAATCCGGTTTCTTTTCGACTCCAACTCCTCAAACGCTTTCGTAAGAAGTTTCCATCAAAACCATGGAAGGATCGTCCTGAGGCCGATCCTGAAGGGGGGGGGTATTGTGAGGAATCAGGGATCGCGGCGCCCGCGCCCTGGTTCCTCTGCTGATATATTCCCTCCTGCTGCCGTGGCGCGCACCCCGCGCCAGCGCCACTCACCTCCGTCGGTTCTGGGGGTTCCCCGTCGTCCTCGGCGTCCCCGGTTTCCAGCAGTACCTCACGTGGCCGCCATGTTGCTCGGGCGCGCGCCTGAACAGCGCGCGCCGGGCGAAGTTAATTTATTCACTGCTCTGGCAGTGAAGACCCGCCCCCAATACAGGAATATGATCTCCTGTCAAGACAAGAGTCCTTACCTGCCTGCCAATCAAGGGAACCTATCCAGGATGGCTCCACGCAGTCCTCCAGGTCTGCCTTCACTTCTGATAGGTCAGCCACACTTTATAATGCCAGTCCTTCCTATCATTCATTGCTCGACATAGTTTTCACTTGGATTACTACTCTGGCGTTTTCTCTCTCATTCACTCAGGTTACGACTTGGCTTGGCGGACGTCTCTCTCTGGCTCTAGACCCCTGCTTGGACAAACGACCTTCCAGAATTCTCCAATCCCAGACCTTGGCTAACGGCAACGACAACGGCATTTCTACACCGGTACCGGCAAGTATTGCTAGCGAAATACACCTGGCCTGGCAACGCCAAAATCACCACACTCCGGACACGCTCCCTTTGCTGCGGGTGCGTGCTTCTATACGTTCCTCACCTCAGTGAAAGGAACGGGTCTGGTCTGCGGGCAGCACCGGCGTAACAATAAATTAGCATGAACTGATTATAATGCATCGTGTACAATGTAAACATGCAATGTTATTGAGTGTCCAATTGCGGACGTCATAAAAGTAAACATGAAAAAAACATGAAAAAAAAAGCTACATTTACATTTGATCATGCGTTACACATTCAAAGCATTCTATAATTATACCAACATTACTATACGCTGGATCTGTTAGATGTGTGAAATGTGTTACATCATATAATAAATTGAAGCACACGTAAGTAACATGTTTCATATGATGTGACCTCTTCCTTTAAGAGTTTACTATAGGAGTTTCCCTTGACACATCATAACATTAAGACTAATTTACACGCAAAACATCATAACATAGACAAGTACAATGTTCTGCCAATAATAAACGTAAGCGGTGACATGATGAAGTGAATCACATTGACACTGTAATGCTAAGCACATTTTTATTACGAGCAATAGAACGTAAACACTCCTATAAAGTTATAAGTCCCCTCTCCATTGACTCCATTGATGTAGAGATGAGCTATTTTTTCTAAGTGCCGTCCTGGCAACCTTGCCGATCCTTCTCCCCTCCAACTTGCCAACTTTAGTTGGCGGCACAAATTACCGTACAAATCTCAATTTTAGAGTGCCGATCAGCACCGATAAGCTGATTGGGGCTACTAGAATACAGCCGATTTGAAAAAGTGGCGAAAAGTGCCGATAAGTGGGTTATCGGCGGCCGCCTGCCGATAAATTCTTATCGGGAAGACAAAATGCTGATTTTGGCCACTTATCGGCGCTTACTGAATAGCCGATAAAAGCCTTATCGGCGCTTACTGCATGAGGCCCATAGTGTCTAGCTGATGAATCCAGAAGGTTTCTTGGGCCGAAAGAGTTTTAATTCTATCCCCTCCCCTTCCATCACATGGCACATGCTGTATACCCTTAAGGGATAACATAGAGGGATCTTTATTATGGTGTGTTAAAAAGTGCCGTGACACACTATGTTTGTCAAAGCCACTCCTGATGTTTCTGACATGTTCCTGAATGCGTGTCTTAAGACACCGTTTGGTCCTACCAACATACTGTAATTTACATGTACATTCCACCAGATACACTATGAAGGTGGAAGAACATAATATGAAATCCTTAATAGTGATAACCTCCTTTGATGTATTGGAAATTACCTGTTTTTTTATCCGGATGCATATATTTGCAAATGGAGCATTTGCCACATGCTTAATTTCCCAAAGGTTTTCCACCTAACCAACTATTATTATCTCTATTACAGAGTCCCTTACCAATATCACTGGGAACTAGTACATTTTTAAGATTCTTTGCTCTCCTATAGATGAATCTGGGTGTTCTCACAAGATGTGTGCCCAGGATTACATCGTTACATAGAATGCCCCAGTATTTATTAATGATAAGATCAATCTGTTTATGTGTTGAATTATAGTTCGTAATAAAGGCAACATTAATTTCTTTGTTATTTGTGTGTTTAGTCTTATCTTTAGGGACAAACATATTATCACGGTCCAGAAGCCGCACTCTTGCAAGTTCTTTCTTAAGATTGTCAACAGAATAACCCCTCTCCACAAACTTCAAAAGGAGTTTTTCAGCCTGTTTGTCGAAGACCTCAATATCACCACAGTTTCTCCTCAATCGTGTAAATTGTCCACTTGGAATATTGCGGATCCAGGAGGATGTATGATTGCTTGTGGCCATAAGGAGGTTGTTCATATCAACCTCCTTAAAGTATGTTTCTGTATTAACAGCACCATTTATAGAAGTGGTCAATTTTAGATCTTGAAATTCGACCGATAGAGGATCAGTTTTGTGGGTAAACGTTAAATTATAATTATTCTGATTTATATGTGACATAAACAGATCGGTAGATTCAAGATCACCGTCCCACACGACCAGTATATCATCTATATATCGTCGCCACAATATGAAATAATCATGTTCCTTTCCGATTTCTACATACAGGTTTGCGGAACAGCAATGGGCACACGGTTTGCCCCAAGTTTCGCAAACCTGTATGTGGGAGATTGGGAAAATCATGTTATCTGGGCCAATAATCCCTTTAGTAACAACATTATATTGTGGCGACGATATATAGATGATATACTGGTCGTGTGGGACGGTGATCTTGAATCTACCTTTCCCTACAGCAACCCAGCTAACAGATAAGACTATTTTCTTTAAGACTATTATCTCTGTCTATCTAAGTATATGAATGTCTCTATGATTTGGGCTGGTGAATTGCTGGGGTAACCACACAGTTAGAGAGCTGGATCAAAAGTGTATATATACTCCAGAGTGGAGCGAATTTTGTTTGCTGATTTACATGTTTGCTGTGTTTAAAGCAACAGGCGCAATAAAGCCTTATTTTAATTTCACATTAAAACAGTCTCCATTGCATACCTCTGAACATGCCTCTTACAATCCCTTAAAGGGTTGAATGAGTACATAGATGTCTGGGCTCTGTATTGAAATTGAGAATTTATATTGTTCTTACCAGTTCTCTCTACTTACTAGCTTATTGTACACTTTTATTAGTAATGTGTAATTAATTATTTTCTCTTTTATTTTAGGTTCAATCTATTTTAACAAATTTATATGTCTATATGTCTTTTAATAAAAATTGTTAATTGATGTTTAAATGTTGAATTATCAGCATTAGTCTTCAGCTGACACGATTGCCGCTGCCGCCGCTGCTGACTTGATTGGCTGTCCACACTTTATTGGCTAGCCAATACGAGAGGCTGAGGGTGTATTTAGTGTCTCTAACCACTGGTGCTGATTTATTCTCTGATGAAGTAGCGTTTACAGCTACGAAACGCATAGGATTATTGATTTTAAGTGTATTAGTGCCTATCCAGCCTATTATGCTAATTGTGCTCCTTTTCTGCATATTGATTCATTGGTTTGCACTTTGCTTACCCACACCGGGACATTGTCGTTAGCCTAAGTGCCATTGAAAGGCTTCATTTGAGCCCTGTGTTATTGGGAATAATATTGCGCTTCACGCATGCGCAAAGGATTTTCCATCACGTGACCATCATCGAGCGGCGACGCTACGTTACACCCTGGAACCGTGATACTTCCGTCCCTGAGAGGGAGTTTCCGTTGAGGTGATCTGGCCCAAGAGAAAGACGGAGTTCACAGCGCGCCCCCTGTCTGCGAGGGTAAAAGACAAGATGCATTGCTTGCCATACCCTCTAACCAACACATGATGGAAGATCTTAAATGTAAGGCAGGAGGTATTTTTTTTGTAAGTCCAAGCAGGAATTACTTGGACATCCAGCTGTGATATGGGTGAATGAGCTTCTGTATTTTTATGAACAAGCCTCAAAGAGATCGGGCTGATTAGCATCTTCCTGTCTAAAAGAGTGTCAGTTATGAAAAGACCCAGCAGACCCATAATGTATACAAAACTGACATACTGATGCACAGCAGATGTCAGGCTAGTGACCCCTCCGGTCAAAAGTCAGACTTAGTGGTCCCAAGAAATGGGTGTAGCCCAGGTATGCTAAGTGGCATGGGCGTCAACCTGACCCATGCGCCCTGCCCACTGGACAGCCCTTTTGACCGGTCTTAGGAACTGTGGGTCACTTGGCTATTCGTGGGGTTTTTTTGTTCCCATGAGGGGATTGGATCCACATGTTGAAGATAGCTTTGGCCAGTCTATAACTGTGGCTCCCCAGGTATTTCCCAGTGTAGTTCCTGAATTTTAATCCATGATATAAAGATGCAAGACTTTGTTCCAGCACAGCAGCAACCAGTCCAGGAGTGAAGGGGTTAACAACCAAATAACCACAGGACTTTTAAAACCAAGGCTGCATTTCTTGCACTGGCAAGCAAAGGACAATTTCTTTCATTCCAAGGACAATTTATTTCGTTTCCTGATCCCAGTGAGTGTGGTTTTAAGTGTATTCTGCAGATGTCGTGTTTTTGTCTATTAAGGAAATAAATCACAATTTATTTTGCAACTTGTTCTGTTCAATCAAGTACCCAGAAATATAAATGTGTTGATAAAAGTTGATGTCCTCGTGACAAGCTTTTAAAAAACTGGTGGCAGCGGTGGGATACTGATTGAACCTATATTGCAGTTTCCTGCGGGCTCTGTAATATAGTGAGGACTTTGTAGCTTGCGAGCTCCTCAGACAAGTAGCAACTGACACACACTTCTAAAGAGTACGAGAGACTTCACTATTCCCTTCACCCATACTCCGAAGGCACCATGGGCGATCGCTCAGGAAGGTTCAGGTCATGGACCAGAGAGAAAGTCGTGGAGAGATGTGCGGGGTATGGCTTACTGACAGATGGGCGGTCGAAGGCACAACTGGAGGAGGATTTGGAGCATCATGAGGACCGCAGGGTCCTACCAGAGGGGCAAGTCCCCGTAGCTGCTGTGTTGGCTGATGCTATTCAGCCCGGAGTGCAGGAGGTCCCTCCAACTCCGGGGCTGCAAGGACATGAGGAGAGTGCTAGTGACCCCCCGGTCGTGGGTGGCTTGGCGCCAGGGGTTGCGGATGAGGTTGCAGCTGCGGCTGCCAAGCGTGCCGTCCCTGGACTCACTGCACTTCTGGCTACATGGGGAACGGGTGTTAGCACTGCGGAGCGGGTACAGCTCCTGACAGCAGTGCTCGGAAGAACCCACAACTCCTACCTTGAAAACGGGGAACAAGGTCTTTCCCGGGCGGATCATCACAGCTTCAGCAAGTTCGTGGATGGCACAGATGAACTCGATGCATTCCTGAATGACTTCGAGATGCAGTGTTCCCGGTTCCGAATTCCAAGAAGGGACTGGGTGGTCAGACTGCGACCACTGTTATCTGGCAAAGCCAAACGGACTGTGATGGGTATTCCACGTGTGGATGCCGATGACTAAGGTCATGTGAAAAGCAAGCTGCTAACCCAGTATGCCCTGACCCCAGAATCTTACAGGGGCAAGTTCCGGACGGGGGTAGTACTCCCCGGAGAGTCATACAGCACCTATGCCAGTAGGATGGCTTTGCACGGGACTCAGTGGGTGGAGGGGAATGGGGTTACAACATTCCATACCCTGCTGGACTTATTCTTTCAAGAGCAGCTGCTGCAGCAGCTTCCCACAGATGTGAAAGGATGGGTCTATGACCATAAACCTCAGACCTATGAGGATGCAGCGAGAATGGCAGATGAGTATGTGGCCAGCCGAGTTGCAATGAAGGACCCTGTAGCACCCAAAGGAGCGGGCCGTGCGGACCAGGGCGCTAAGACTACCCCTCCATGGACACACCAGCCTGCGGCAGCAAACAGCGCACCCAAGGCTGCAGAGTTCAAGTATGAGAGGCGGTGTAACACTTGCAACAAGGTCGGGCATCTCAGGCCAGACTGTCCGGACCGGGACCAGACCAAGGGACCCCATCAGGAGCAACGCTCACCAGCTGCGAGGCCGGTCGCCCGTGTGCGACTGGCACACACAGAGGAGCCAAGTACAGCCATGGAACCAGCCCACAGAGGGATGCCCAGCAGAGAGACTGCACTTGCCACCTCAGGACCAGCAGCTGAGAGCAGGGGACATCAGGTTGCTCAAGTCGGGATGCAGCCCAACGATGTCCGGCAGAAGCATCTGCGAAAGGTGACCATCGGAGACCGGCAGGCGGACGGCTCGCTAGACTCCGGTGCCACCGTGACTCTGGTTCGCCCTGATATGGTGCGGCCAGAGGATTTGCTCCCGGGCACCGGGATGCAAGTGACCATGCCAGACGGAGGTCCGCGGTGACTCCAGGTTGCCCGGGTCTTTTTGGACTGGGGTGCCGGACGTGGCATGAGGGAGGTGGGGGTTTTGCCTGGGTTAGATGCTGAGGTCTTGCTGGGTAACGACCCAGTAGTTAAAGCTCTGTTAGCCATTTTTTCTAGGGTACGTTTCCCTAGTGAGATCCTAACCGATCAGGGGTCGCAATTCATGAGTGAATTGCTCCAGTGTCTCTGGGAGGCGTGCGGAGTGAAGCACCAGCGCACTACCCCTTACCACCCCCAAACCAACGGACTATGTGAGAGGTTCAATGGTACCCTGAAGCAGATGCTGCAAACATTTATAGAGGCAGAGAGAAAAGACTGGGAGATTCACCTGCAGCATTTGCTGTTTGCGTACCGAGAGGTGCCGCAAGAATCCACAGGCTTCTCTCCCTTTGAGCTGCTATATGGTCGCAAGGTACGTTGACCTCTGGACCTATTCCGTGAGGGATGGGAAGGGGAGACTACCACTACTGATGCTTCTGTGCATGTGATAGATCTCAGAGACCGGTTAAAGATGCTCATGGGGTTGGCACAGGACAACCTTAGGGCTGCTCAGACCAAGCAGAAGACTTGGTATGATCAGAATGCCCGTAGCAGAGAGTTCATCCCAGGACAGCAGGTACTTGTTCTCAAGCCCATTCGGGAGAACAAATTAATGGCTGCCTGGTCGGGACCGTATCCGGTACTGCGAAAGATGAACGAGTGCAACTATGTTGTACAGGTAGATGCTGAGACAGGGAGAAATAAGACTTATCACATCAACATGCTGAAGGAGTACATAGCACCGAGTGTGCCGTCGGTGCTGGCCATTTGCAACCCACTGATGGGGGATCCAGCGAGCAATGCTCTGCCTGACCTCCTGGGGGAGGCTAGGCAGGGAGGTACCATAGAGCAGGTGGAGATAGGGGCTCAGCTGAGTGTCAGGCAGAGAGCAGATGCCAGGGCTATTTTAGAGAAGTATAGGGCTCTGTTTTCAGACAAGCCAGGGAAGACACACATTGCAGAACCACCAGTGCTGACAGGGGATCTGAGACCTCTGCATAAGCACGCTTATAGAGTGTCAGCAGAGGTGAAGGGCAGTATAGAGAGGGAGGTAGAAGAGATGCTGGCCCTAGGGGTAATTGTACCGTCCAAGAGCCCTTGGGCTTGTCCGGTAGTCCTGGTGCCTAAGAAGGACGGAACCACCTGGTTCTGTGTGGACTACCGGCAGCTCAATGCGGGCACAGTGTCAGATGCCTACCCCATGCCCCACATGGATGAGTTGTAGATGAACTCGCGGGGGCAAGGTATCTGACGACTATGGATCTCAGTAAAGTGTACTGGCAGATCCCTTTGACCCAGGAGGCTAGAGAGAAGTCTGCATTTATTACCCCAAGTGGCCTCTATGAATTTCTAGTGATGCCATTCAGGATGAAAAATGCACCGGCTACCTTTCAACGCCTGGTCAATCGCTTGCTGGAAGGTATGCAAGGGTTTGCAAGGGCATACCTGTAATTCAGTAATTCATGGGACTCACACTTAGTGCATGTAGCTGCGGTGCTAGCCAGGATTAGGGAAGCAGGACTCACGTTGAAACCCACCAAGTGCTCAGTAGGGATGGCAGAGGTATTGTACCTAAGGCACAGGGTGGGTGGCGGGCATCTTAAGCCAGAACCAGCTAAGGTGGAAGCTATAGTGCAGTGGCCCGTTCCCAAAACCAAGAAGCAAGTCATGGCTTTCCTAGGCACCGCAGGCTACTACAGGAGGTTTGTCCCCCAGTATAGCGCCATTGCCAAACCCCTGACTGACTTGACCCAGAAGCGACAGTCTGTGCTGGTAGTCTGGTCTCCTGCCTGTGAGGTCTCGTTTCAGGCATTAAAGACTGCACTAGCCAGCGCTCCTATACTTGCTGCTCCAGACTATGCAAAAAAGTTCCTGGTGCAGACTGATGCCTCAGACTTTGGCATTGGTGCTGTACTCAGCCAAGTGGGGGAGGAGGGTGATTAGCACCCGGTAGTATATCTAAGCCGCAAACTGCTGCCCAGAGAGGTGGCATATGCCACCATTGAGAAGGAGTGTCTGGCCATAGTGTGGGCTCTAAAGAAGTTACAGCCTTATTTGTATGGCAGACATTTCACAGTAATAACTGACCACAATCCTTTGAGTTGGTTACAGAGGGTGTCAGGGGAAAATGCTAAACTTTTGCGCTGGAGTCTTGCCTTACAGGAGTGGAACTTCACCATCCAGCACAAAAAGGGAAGTGAGCATGGTAATGCTGATGGCCTTTCCCGCCAGGACAGCCCTCAGGACTTACTAACTTCAAGAGCTGGCAGGTCAGCCCAGCCACCGGACTGGGTGGTCAGGGCAGTCCCTGTGTCTTGAGTGGGGGAGGTGTGACGGGGAGGAAAGGGTTAATACCTGATTTGCATGCATTACTGTTGTTGCCCTGTCCCTGCCATTTTTATTCCCCATTTGCAGTCCATTCCCTGTCTGCGAGGGTAAAAGACAAGATGCATTGCTTGCCATACCCTCTAACCAACACATGATAGAAGATCTTAAATGTAAGGCAGGAGGTATTTTTTTTGTAAGTCCAAGCAGGAATTACTTGGACATCCAGCTGTGATATGGGTGAATGAGCTTCGGTATTTTTATGACCAAGCCTCAAAGAGATCGAGTTGATTAGCATCTTCCTGTCTAAAAGAGTGTCAGTTATGAAAAGACCCAGCCTCATAATGTATACAAAACTGACATACTGATGCACAGCAGATGTCAGGTTAGTTACCCCTCTGGTGAAAAATCAGACTTAGTGGTCCCAAGAAATGGGTGTAGCCCAGGTATGCTAAGTGGCATTGGCGTCAACCTGACCCATGCACCCTGCTCACTGGACAGCCCTTTTGACCGGTCTTAGGAACTGTGGGTCACTTGGCTATTCGTGGTTTTTTTTTGTTCCCACGATTGGATCCACATGTTAAAGATAGCTTTGGCCAGTCTATAACTGTGGCTCCCCAGGTATTTCCCAGTGTAATTCCTGAATTTTAATCCATGATATAAAGATGCAAGACTTTGTTCCAGTACAGCAGCAACCAGTCCAGGAGTGAAGGGGTTAACAACCACATAACCACAGGACTTTTAAAACCAGGGCTGCATTTCTTGCACTGGCAAGCAAAGGACAATTTCTTTCGTTCCAAGGACAATTTATTTCATTTCCTGATCCCAGTGAGTGTGGTTTTAAGTGTATTCTGCAGATGTCGTGTGTTTGTCTATTAAGGAAATAAATCACAATTTATTTTGCAACTTGTTCTGTTCAATCAAGTACCCAGAAATATAAATGTGTTGATAAAAGTTGATGTCCTCGTGACAGTCTTCAGCTGACAAGATTTCCCCCGCTGCTGACTTGATTGGCTGTCCACACTTTATTGGCTAGCCAATACGAGAGGCAGGGGGTGTATTTAGTGTCTCTAACCACCGGTGCTGATTTATTCCTTGATGAAGTAGCGTTTACAGCTATGAAATGTGTAGGATTATTGATTTTAAGTGTATTAGTGCCTATCCAGCCTTTTATGCTAATTGGGCTCCTTTTCTGCATATTGATTCATTGGTTTGCACTTTGCTTACCCACACCGGGACATTGCCATTAGCCTAAGTGCCATTGAAAGGCTTCATTTGAGCCCTGTATTATTGGGACTAATATTGCGCTTCACGCATGCGCAAAGGATTTTCCATCACGTGACCATCATTGAGCGGCGACGCTGCGTGCACCCGGGGACCATGATACTTCCGTCCCTGAGAGAGAGTTTCCATCGAGGTGATCCGTCCCAAGAGGAAGACGGAGTTCACAGCGCCCCCTGCATGGGTCGCGGAGCTGACGTCACGATTCCAATCACCAGAGGGCCTATTCCATCTGCCGCAGTTCGATCGTGTGGTAACCTGCTGTGTAATTATTCACTATATGCCTTAGACCCATAGACAGCATTACTGTGCAGACCAGTAGATAATTTAGGAAAATACGAGAATAAGCCAGTGACACATGCTGTATATATTCAGCTTCCAGATGTGAAATAGCAAAGGCTTGGAAACAAGATCTACAGCCATCCCTATATCAGGTAAAAGTCAGACTATGGAGAGTATGCTTCATGGAAAATTGACAGGCATACAACAGTTCCAAAAAATACCTGAAGGTCTGGGAACCATGGATGAATACTATAGAGGACCTGAACCTACCAAAAGTGATTCTCCAAATTTAGAGATAAAAGATTACAGGGAACCTAGTTTGTCAAACTACAAAATGTCAGGCTAATACTATAATTATAATTACTAGTATACTGAAAGTATGGAAATAAGTATGAAATAATACACAGAGCAGAACCGGGAATGCTTTTTTTCCTTCTTATTTTATGTATCTAATTTAATCATACCAATGATTACCTATTGCAAATATGCTTCACATGTATGTATGTAAACACCCATGTTTATTTTTCCATAACCTTGTTCTGATTTCTGTACCCCTACCCTATCAAATGAATATGCAGTAAAAATAATAATAATAATTCTTTGGCCAAAGAATTTAACTAAATGATTCTCACTTATGAGAAGGACGGATACGTATTTAACGATAACATTTGTCATATTGGATGTAGCATTGGGGGTGTTTTGTCTTTTGTTGTACAGTATACATTAGGTCATAAACCCAGTAGCACTCATTGTATGTATGTTTTAGGTTCTGAGCTTGCACGGATTGTGTGTGTTTGCAAACAAGAAAAAGCACCTCCCCAGCATAGGAGTGGGAGCTACCAGTGGAAGATGCACAGAGTAACCATATTGTTTGACACCAGTTAATGTCTAAAGGGGACTCTGTTTGTTTATATGGCGAGAGTAGAGGGAGAAAGGGGGTGGCTCGGGATTAAAGGGGTTACACCCCATTTGGCCATCCCCTGACCTCACCCGGGAGTCAAAGGGTTAACTGGGCTAAGACCCAGAACAGTGATTTAACCCCTGTAATGACATGTACATGTGTATTCCCCTGCTCCCCTGTTCCATTGTAATGTCTGGTTTACTCAGTGTCTGCATCACACACTAGAATCCATCCGGGAGCACAAGGGTTAATAGTCCTTTAATGATTATAGCTCTTTGTGAAGTTTTCCCACCTTTCCAGGCACCATTTTGCAGGTCCCCATTGGCCGCCATTAGGGCTCCATGCGTTCTAATGGAGAATCTTGTTGTTTTAGTCCTGTTTCCTGTAAAGACCAGCAGGTGGCGTCCGAGAGGGAGAGCGGCGGTTTCCCATTGAAAGTCAATGGGCTCATCGACTTCAATGGAGGTTCCTCGAGGTAACTTTCGAAGAACAAGTTGGCTGCCGTCCAGACCGCAAACCGCAAAGCGGATACATTTTCAATAGGAGAGCTTTGATCACTTACAAGTCAAGGTCAACGTCAAGTGGCGTGGGAATAAACAGTTCTAGGGCCCCTAGGAATTAAATTCTTTTTGCCCCTAGTCCCTAGGTGTCCCCCCACTCGACCACAACCGGGTCCCCACATCCTGGACCCCCGATAAGGGTCGAACCCAGAAGAACGGGTCGCGCCATAGGCTTTGCCGGCGGCGGCAGAAACGGCTCAGAAAAATGACTAAGTGTGAAATGCTGTATTTTGGTACTCCATATCTCCGGTTTCGGAGGGCCCAGCGGATCAAGGTTTGAGGTGTCTGCAGTCACTGCTCCGGCATCCCTGCAGAACCATCCTTGACCCTCCAGGACCAACCTGACGGAGTGTGGACCCCCTTGAAGGTTCGGGACTTTTCCCATAGACTTCAATGGCGGAGAAACCCCATTGACCTCAATGGTGGCAATTCACCATTGAAAGTCTATGGCGGAGGAGCCCGTTGTTTTCAATGGGGATTTAGTGAAAAGCTGAGATTTCTTTTTTAGCGGAGATTTTTGTATTAAAATGAAAAATGATTTAATGTGCATTTGTGTAACTCCGGCTCCATAGGTCGTAGCAAGTCGCTTTTTGGCTCATATGGTGTCCCAGTTCCGGCCATGAGAACTGGGAAGTTTGGTTCTGCTAGACCCAATGGAACCGGATATTTTAATACGTTTATGTTTTATGTTTAATACTGTGTTCCAAGGTATGGACAAAGACTCAGAAGAAATTCCTTTGTCCACCAGGATAGCAGCTGGCCCCAGAGGCGCCCCAATGTCTGGAATTTAAGTGTTGTGCAAAGGGTCTTGTCACCCTCCCTGATGATTTAAGGGCGGAGGAGGCTCAAACCAGAGCAGTCTCCAAATGTCCCAGTTATCACCTTCCAACAAAGGTTATCTTGCTAAAAAGCCAGATGGGTAGACTGGCTGGCATTCCATTTGTCTATGGGGGGTTACAGAAATGAGACCCCAGAGTTCTACTGCGCATGTGCCAGCTAGCAGGGGGGCCTGTCCCAAAATGTGTTCCCCCATCAAAGATTGGCTAGAGATAATGGGAAACCAATCACAGGTACTTCAGGTTAAGAATAGAGGGACAAAAGATATATAAACTGCTGTTCCCCATATTCCTTTGTTAATCATCATTTTGTTCATCTTCGTTTGCTGGTATGGTTACCTGATATCACCTGAATGATTACCTGATTGCTGAAGAGAAATGCTACATCTAACTTCTCATTCCCCAACCCCTAAGTAAGTGTACTTCTTGTCTGTTACTGAACTATTCATGTGTTCACCTATCCTAAGGAATAAACTCACTTTATTATATCTAAGACTCGTTTCAGTTCAGACCCAGTGATAAATATATATCAGCTGTTATATATATTTATGTGACCTTATACAGCCTGCCATAATCTCACCGTGACAGGCTTATAAGAATAACTGGTGGCAGCGGCGGGATTGAATTGAACCTTCTCTTTGATAAAGGGCAGGAGCCTGAAACGCGTAAGAGATTTTACTTGTCCATTACCATGATGTCGATCATGCAATAAAGGATTTTTATTCATATCTGGTGTATAGCCCCTGCATTTGCTCTGCTGTGCTCCGCTTACCTCCTGCAGGACTTCTCTATTTGTCTATTACCAGCGTGATGCACGCCCAAGGAATTGCTGATACCTTCCAACCGTGAGTACCCCAGTCCGCTCACCTACGCTCTGGGGGTTATGTTCCCAATACCCATATACTTCCTAGGGGGATTTCAAACTGTTCTTAGGTGATCAGATATTTATTACTGATTTTACCATTAGATACAGGTCCCGCCCGCTACAGAGAGGAAGGGGTTAACTATATGTTACACACGGCATTTATATATACATTTATATTTGAGAAGACGGCTCTTCCACTCTGTCATCTTTCATGATACACGATACAGATCTTCACAAAGAATACCATATAGCTGAGCACGGTATTGGGGATTTTTCTCCTACTTTCCATTGAATTGAACCTAGATTACAGTATTCTGTGGGGTACTGTGATCTAGTGGGGACTCGATGGTAATTGCGAGTTCCTGGGTCTAAAGATATTGAACACACGTTAGTGCAACAAGTAACGCAAGTTGTCACACCACCTCACCTGCTGCGACCCAGAACCATGAGTGAAGCAGAGAGTGTCTATTACCTGAAAACTAGAAATCAGCTAAAAGACAAGTGCCGTGAATATGGACTGGAATATGCGGACCAGGATGTCGAGGAAATGGTTGCTGCAATCATAGCTCATGAAGCCGAGCTTGCAGCGTCTCAGGGTACGGCTCAGCTTGCCCTTGTACAGCCGCCCGGAGATCAGGGGCTGAACCCAGTGCCGGAGCGACAGGATCCCGGGGAGGGGACAAGTGCACCTCCCCGGCCAAGTGCAACAAGAGGGGCACCGATGGCTACGGCCAGCAGTCCATTTACCCCTGAAATGTTGGCACTAATTACAACATGGGGAGACCGAGGGACAGCGGAGGAGCGGCTAAAGTTTATCTCAATGGCAGTGAACAGACCCGCTTATTGCCCCCCGGTCCAAACCCGCAAAGATGAACTCCAACTGGACAAGCACAGTCTCACCAGGTACGTGGAAGGCACTGATCAGATCGACATGTTTTTGAGGAACTTCGAGACGCAGTGCCGGCGGTACAAGGTGCTCCCCGAGCATAGGGTTGCACACTTAGACCCGCTACTCTCCGGCTTGGCTAAGCAGACTTTGATGGCGCTTACAGAGGAGTATGCTGATGACTATGAGCACCTGAAAGAACTTTTGCTATTTCAGCACGGTTTTACCCCTGAAGCTTACCGGGGTAAGTTCCGGCTGGAGGAGAGGCACCCTCAGGAGACCTATGTCACTTATGTGACCCGCATGGCTTTGTACGGGTTACACTGGGTGGAGGGCGCTGAGGCCAGGACTTACCAACGCCTGCTGGACCTCATCTTTCGGGAGCAGCTCATGCAGCAGTGCCCGCCGGCAGTGAGGGCTTTTGTATATGATAAAAAGCCCAAGACCTACACCGAGGCAGCGAGGATGGCAGATGACTATGTGGTCAGCCATTCCCAGATGACCACCAAGGCACCCGCCAAAGCGGCGTGCGCGCCGGTACCGGCCAAGAAAGCTGTGAGTACCCCCCAGTGGACCCAAAAGCCGCCTGCGGGCAGCGGGACACCAAAGGCGGGAGAACTCCGGCATGAGCGCCGGTGCTACAATTGCAACAGCACTGGTCACATCAGACCAGATTGCCCAGAACCCTTGCGTTCCAACGGACCCTATCGAGGGCAATGCACCCCAGCTACGAAGCCGGTAGCCCGCATGCGGGTGGCTTCCACCAAAGAACCAGGACTGGTCATGGAAACAACTCCCAGCGAGACGTCCCATGTCGCCCCTATCCCGGTTTCATCTGTGCCTACAGCCAGGAGCGGAGGACATCTCAGCGCAGACCTGCAGCAGACGGACGGCCGGAGCAAACATCTTACCCCGGTCACAGTCGGTGACCGGCAAGCAGTCGGCTTGCTTGATTCAGGAGCCGCAGTGACCCTGGTCCGACCTGATATGGTCCGGCCAGAGGAATTGATCCCAGGCCCTGAGATGCAGATCACTGTGGCCGACGGGGAGCCACGTTTCCTGCAGGTGGCCCGCATCTTTTTGGATTGGGGGGTGGGTAAGGGTGTGCGGGAGGTGGGGTTTTTACCCAGTTTGGATGCTGAAATTCTTTTGGGCAACGATCTGGGACCGATGACCTGCACCTACGACCGTGTGCCCCAGCCCGCTGCAGTGGCGGCGGTTACCCGGAGCCAGACCGCGGCAATGCCGGCGGCGGCCGCTCCAGTCCCCCAGCCTTTGGGACCAACGTTAGCGGAGGGCACAGAGGAGCCCGGGGAGGTAAGCCAGGATCAGTTGCAACCACAGGCTGACTTACTGTTTCCCCTTACCTTGTCCCCTTCCCCTGACAATGACATGACTGGGGGGTGGCCAGACTTAGGAGCCCAGTTTAGGGAGGCAGTGAAGGCAGACCCTACCCTGGGCGGCGTGAGACTTCGGGCGTCCGAATCTCAGGCAGGGGAGGGCACTGAACGCTGCCTATGGCATAAGGGACTCCTATACAGAGAAGAAGGGAACCCGGGGATAGAGAAGGGACTGACCGGTAAGCGACAGCTAGTAGTGCCCCAGGGGTACCGACAGCAATTGTTACGGGTAGCTCACTCTATTCCGTTAGCGGGACATCAGGGGGTCACTAGGACGCGAGCCCGGTTATTACAGCATTACTACTGGCCGGGGGCATCCCGAGATACGAGCAATTTCTGCCGCTCTTGTGATGCCTGCCAGCGAGTAGGTAAGGCGGGCGACCGTGTGAAGGCACCCCTGAGACCCCTACCGGTAATAGGGGAACCCTTCCAGAAGGTAGCGATGGACCTGATAGGACCCCTCATGATTTCTAGCAGGTCAGGGAAGCGCTACATCCTCACGGTGGTGGATTTTGCCACCCAGTACCCTGAGGCGGTAGCGCTTGGCACCATAAGTGCCAAGACAGTGGCAGCAGCTTTGCTGAACATTTTTGCTAGGTTGGTTTCCCTAGTGAGATCCTAACTGATCAGGGGTCGCAGTTCATGAGTGCACTGTTACATTGTCTCTTGGATGCCTGCGGTGTACAGCACCGGCGCACTACCCCTTACTACCCCCAGACAAACGGATTATGTGAGAGGTTTAACGGGACCCTGAAGCAGATGCTTCGGACCTTTATAGAGGCGGAGGGGAAAGACTGGGAGATTCACCTGCAGCACTTGCTGTTTGCCTACCGAGAGGTACCGCAAGAATCTACAGGCTTCTTCCCCTTCGAGCTACTATATGGCCGCAGGGTACGTGGACCTCTGGACCTATTCCGTGAGGGATGGGAAGGGGAGACAACCGCTACTGATGCTTCAGTGATCCAGTATGTGGTAGATCTCAGAGACCGGTTAGAGATGCTCATGGGGGTGGCCCAGGACCACCTCAGGGCTGCTCAGACCAAGCAAAAGCAGTGGTATGACCAGCAGGCCCGTAGCAGAGAATTCATCCCAGGACAGCAGGTACTTGTTCTCAAACCCACTCGGGAGAACAAGCTGATGGCTGCGTGGTCGGGACCGTACTCGGTTATCCGAAAGGTGAATGAGTGCAACTATGTTGTACAGGTAGCGCCTGAGAGGCACAAGACATACCACATCAATATGTTGAAGGAATACAGAGCACCGAGTATGGGAGCAGTGCTGGCCATTTGTAGCCCACTGCTGGAGGATCCAGCGAGCAATGCTCTGCCTGATCTCCTAGGGGAGGCAAGGCAAGGAAACACTGTAGAGCAGGTAGAGATAGGGGCACAGTTGAGTGCTAGGCAGAAGGGAGAAGCCAGGGACATGCTAGCTCAGTATAGCGCCCTCTTCACTGACATGCCCGGGACCACACATCTCACCAAACACCCAGTACACACAGGGGACCTGCAGCCTCTGCATAAGCACGCTTATAGAGTGTCAGCAGAGGTCAACACCAGTATGGAGAGAGAGATTGAGGAGATGCTGACCCCAGGGGTAATTATCCGTCCCAGAGCCCTTGGGCAAGTCCAGTAGTCCTAGTTCCTAAAAAGGACAAGACCACCAGGTTTTGTGTGGACTACCGGTTGCTCAACGCTGGGACGGTGTCAGATGCTTACCCCATGCCCCGCATGGATGAGTTACTAGATGAACTCGCGGGGGCAAAGTATCTGACCACCATGGATTTGAGCAAAGGCTATTGGCAAATCCCACTGACCCTGGAGGCTAGGGAGAAGTCAGCATTCATCACTCCAAGTGGCCTCTATGAGTTCTTAGTGATGCCATTTGGGATGAAGAATGCCCTGGCTACCTTTCAACGCCTGGTCAATAGGTTACTGGAAGGGATGCAGAGCTATGCCAGGGCTTACTTAGATGACATTGCTGTCTTTAGTAATTCCTGGGAATCCCACATAGGACATGTAGCTGCAGTGCTGGATAGGATCAGGGAGGCTGGGCTTACCTTGAAACCCACTAAGTGTATGGTAGGGATGGCAGAAGTCCTGTACTTAGGGCACAGGGTGGGTGGAGGGCATCTCAAGCCAGAGCCAGCCAAGGTAGAAACCATAGTTGAGTGGCCTGTTCCAAAAACCAAGAAAGAGGTCATGGCATTTTTGGGCACCGCAGGGTACTATAGGAAATTTGTCCCACAGTACAGCGCCCTGGCCAAACCCCTGACTGATCTGACCAAGAAGCAACTGCCTGTGCTTATTACCTGGTCTCCTGCCTGTGAAACTGCTTTCCAGGCCCTGAAAACTGCGCTTGCTGGAGCCCCTATCCTAGCTGCTCCAGACTATACCAAGCATTTTCTCATACAAACTGATGCCTCAGACTTTGGTGTGGGGGCTGTGTTGAGCCAGGTGGGGGACGACGGCCAAGAGCACCCTGTGATGTATCTAAGTCGCAAACTGCTCCCCAGGGAAGTGGCATATGCCACTATTGAGAAGGAATGCTTGGCCATTGTGTGGGCACTCAAAAAGCTCCAGCCCTATGTCTATGGGAGGGCTTTCACGGTCATCACAGACCACAACCCCCTGAGTTGGCTACAGAGGGTATCAGGGGAAAATGCCAAACTGCTGAGATGGAGCTTGGCTTTGCAAGAATTTGAATTTACCATTCAACACAAGAAGGGCAGTGAAAACAGCAATGCTGACGGACTTTCACGCCAGGACCATCCCTCTGAGACTGAGTTCATTAATGGTGCCAGCAGTGCCCCACTCCCCGTTAGGGCGAGTGGGCCACAGGTCACCCATTAAGAAGGGGAGGTGTAGAGGGAGAAAGGGGGTGGCCCGGGATTAAAGGGGTTACACCCCATTTGGCCATCCCCTGACCTCACCCGGGAGTTAAAGGGTTCACTGGGCTAAGACCCAGAACAGTGATTTAACCCCTGTAATGACATGTACATGTGTATTCCCCTGTTCCCCTGTTCCATTGTAATGTCTGGTTTACTCAGTGTCTGCATCACACACACACTAGAATCCATCCGGGAGCACAAGGGTTAATAGTCCTTTAATGATTATAGCTCTTTGTGAAGTTTTCCCGCCTTTTCAGGCACCATTTTGCAGGTCCCCATTGGCCACCATTAGGGCTCCATGCGTTCTAATGGAGAATCTTGTTGTTTTAGTCCTGTTTCCTGTAAAGACCAGCAGGTGGCGTCCGAGAGGGAGAGCGGCGGTTTCCCATTGAAAGTCAATGGGCTCATCGACTTCAATGGAGGTTCCTCGAGGTAACTTTCGAAGAACAAGTTGGCTGCCGTCCAGACCGCAAACCGCAAAGCGGATACATTTTCAATAGGAGAGCTTTGATCACTTACAAGTCAAGGTCAACGTCAAGTGGCGTGGGAATAAACAGTTCTAGGGCCCCTAGGAATTAAATTCTTTTTGCCCCTAGTCCCTAGGCGTCCCCCCACTCGACTACAACCGGGTCCCCACATCCTGGACCCCCGATAAGGGTTGAACCCAGAAGAACGGTTCGCGCCATAGGCTTTGCCGGCGGCGGCAGAAACGGCTCAGAAAAATGACTAAGTGTGAAATGCTGTATTTTGGTACTCCATATCTCCGGTTTCGGAGGGCCCAGCGGATCAAGGTTTGGGGTGTCTGCAGTCACTGCTCCGGCATCCCTGCAGAACCATCCTTGACCCTCCAGGACCAACCCGACGGAGTGTGGACCCCCTTGAAGGTTCAGGACTTTTCCCATAGACTTCAATGGCGGAGAAACCCCATTGACCTCAATGGCGGCAATTCACCATTGAAAGTCTATGGCGGAGGAGCCCGTCGTTTTCAATGGGGATTTAGTGAAAAGCTGAGATTTCTTTTTTAGCGGAGATTTTTGTATTAAAATTAAAAATGATTTAATGTGCATTTGTGTAACTCCGGCTCCATAGGTCGTAGCAAGTCGCTTTTTGGATCATATGGTGTCCCAGTTCCGGCCATGAGAACTGGGAAGTTTGGTTCTGTTAGACCCAATGGAACCGGATATTTTAATACATTTATGTTTTATGTTTAATACTGTGTTCCAAGGTATGGACAAAGACTCAGAAGAAATTCCTTTGTCCACCAGGATAGCAGCTGGCCCCAGAGGCGCCCCAATGTCTGGAATTTAAGTGTTGTGCAAAGGGTCTTGTCACCCTCCCTGGTGATTTAAGGGCGGAGGAGGCTCAAACCAGAGCAGTCTCCAAGTGTCCCAGTTATCACCTTCCAACAAAAGTTATCTTGCTAAAAATCCAGATGGGTAGACTGGCTGACATTCCATTTGTCTATGGGGGGTTACAGAAATGAGACCCCAGAGTTCTACTGCGCATGTGCCAGCTAGCAGGGGGGCCTATCCCAAAATGTGTTCCCCCATCAAAGATTGGCTGGAGATAATGGGAAACCAATCACAGGTACTTCAGGTTAAGAATAGAGGGACAAAAGATAAATAAACTGCTGTTCCCCATATTCCTTTGTTAATCATCATTTTGTTCATCTTCGTTTGCTGGTATGGTTACCTGATATCACCTGAATGATTACCTGATTGCTGAAGAGAAATGCTACATCTAACTTCTCATTCCCCAACCCCTAAGTAAGTGTACTTCTTGTCTGTTACTGTACTATTCATGTGTTCACGTTTCCTAAGGAATAAACTCACTTTATTATATCTAAGACTCGTTTCAGTTCAGACCCAGTGATAAATATATATCAGCTGTTATATATATTTATGTGACCTTATACAGCCTGCCATAATCTCACCGTGACAGCGAGCATTATGAATGTCTTTGAATGAAGCTCCTGTCGCCGATCATTATTCTATGCATATCTTGCATATCAATGCCCAGCATGGATCCAGCACCTTGAAAAGGTATGAGAGACTGAGCACAGCCATGTGTATATACAGTATATCCAATTCTATGTAAACGCCTTCAGAGCCAGGCCCTGAGGGTTACATACCATTTTATTTCTATAGTGCCAACCATGTATGCAGCACTTGGGAATAAGTCCAACAGGTAAATGACAACATAAAACTAAAAGACACTCTGCCCCAAAGAGCTTACAAGCTAAGTGTTATGTTGGGAGGTTTACAGGGACATTAGGAATACAAGGGCATTGTGTGAAGTGTAGACAATGGAGGTCAAGTGCATCGGAGTTCGTAGCAGAGGTGTAAGCTGTTTAATGAGAGGCTTATTTTAAGAGGTGGTTTTCAAACTTGCTTTGAATGTGGAAAATTAAGGTGCATGACGAATGTTGAGTGGAAGAACATTCCATAGGTAGGGAGAAATTAGTGAGAAAGGTTCAAGACGGGAGAGGATTGTAGAAGTCGAAGGTGCAAGATGAGACAACCTTGGGAAGAGCGTAAGAAACGGGTAGGTGTGGAACGAGAAGTCAGAGTTGAGATACATGGAAGTGTAGAGTGTTATGTAAGGAGAAGCATTTTGTAATTGTAACGGTTATTCCCTGTGAATACAGACGCTACTGGTGCTTATTTACCTGTGTGGCCCTCAGGAGCCTAAGCCTCTGCATGAAGAGCCTGGGGTACTATATATATCACAATATCTCGTGGAGCAACGCCTCCACCTGGGAGGGATCCCGACGGAGCGGGAGGAGTCCCTCTCAGGACACAACACAATAATACTCACTGGTATAAACAGAACGGTCTTTACTGAACACATACAAATATATACTTATACTCTATATGAATCACAACAATACTTGCTCTTGTTGAAAGTATTATCCTTTCCCACCACCGAGTACCCCCACACCGTGTCTAAATGAACTATACAGGGCCCTTGGCCACTCTACCACTTGTGTCCCCAAGTGATACCCTCCGCCTTTTAGGCATGCTCCTTGCGTTGCTGTACAGTGTTGGTGGACTTGTTGAATGATACATGCCCGGGGCTCCGTCCCCGGGTTCCGCAGACTACGACAGGGATTCCGTCCGGTCCGACGTCGTCATCCGCCACCGCATGGGGTGAATTCCGGTGTGGATAATATCACCGTAAGTCTCTGTGTCTTTGGTGACGTTCTGAGCCCAGAACCCACCTTGCAGGGCTGCACTGCGTAGCACTTTGTCCCTGACTACCAAACAGATAATGGGGCAGAGTCCCTAAATAGGGCCTGTCCCTATAGCACAACAAGCTGGTATATGGCTCAGGACCTAACTGGGGCCTAGGGGGCTGCTGGCCTAATGCAGTGGGTCACAAACCCCTGCACTCACCTCCTACCCCTAGCTCTTCCTGGTCCTGACTGGCGTGGCTCAGCGCACGAAAATTTATCCATCCCTGACAGCAGGGAGATACTTCAGCCCTATTGGCTCCCTGGCGTCATGTGAGGCACTGCTGAGGCTCATGAGACTTGTAGTCCCTTCCAAGAGCCTTCCCTGGTAGGCTAGCCCTTTGCGCGCTTGTCCTCGCGCATTCGCAACTGGTACTGCCGCCGGAGCTCCAACTGCGCATGCACGAACTCGCGCAAGATGGTGGCACCCTGAACGGGAGCCGCCAGGAGTCTCCTTCGATGCGCACACCCTGTGCAACCCCCGGCTGACCCCTGCAGTCCCGACACCTGCCGATCACTGCCACACACACACCGGAAGGCGCACACACGCGCCCGCACCCTCGCAACTCCGCAACCGGCCGCAAAGGTGGGTACAGAGAGGGGATCCTGACGCACAGAGGGGGACCTGGCTACATAATGCATACGGAAAATAATAGTAAGCCATCAGAGAGAGTTCAGGAGGTCAGAAGCAAACACAGGCCTAGAAGAGCAGGAGATGATTACTCGGGCGGCAGCATTTTGATGTGTCACTGGCATTAGTTCTGTTTGGTGCTAGGAGGGAGTAACCCTTTAAGACACAGTCCTCTTAGCAAAAGCTCCTTGTCTGAGGATACAGTTTAACGTTCTCGTAGCCGCGTTGGCCCTGGAGAAGTGTGAACATTATGGTTTGCAGAGCTTACGAAACCCCACAGGATTCCTCTTCGAGTGTACTGTGCCAGCACATTTAGAAAGAAACATATATAGCAGGAACAAATTATCAGAAGCACGGCCTCCCCTTAAAGCTATATAGCCTGTAGCATATATAATTTCTTCTTATGCTGCACTGTACACTTAAAGAGCTCTGTACAGTATAATGTAATTGAACTCCTCTATGGTTGGTCTGCTAAAAGATTTCAACAAATCTGCAGGATACAGTAATACAGGATGTTTACCTGAGCAAATGGCTGTATTGTGTGAATGCCAATGCGTTTAAAGCACAATTTGCAATTTCTCGGGACTTATCCCTATTCAATCAATAACCAATAAGATTAGTGAGTACTATTATGGTGGGATGAAGTAAGTTACATCCGCATTTTTTTTTTTTTTTAAATATCTGTATGTTGTATCGTATCCTTGTACTCCTCTTTTAATAACGCTACAAATATATTGGTAAATTATAAATTCATGATAATGATTTGTCAATGTAAATTGCCCTGCATTTCCTGGTGGGCAAGATTATGCATTCCTTTAACAATAATGGCATATAACAAGAAAATCAACATTTCTTCAAACCACTTGGAATTACTGTAGCCTCCTTAGAAAACTGCAGTCAATTTTCCAAAGCAATCGTTTACCTATTTCTGTCCTGTAAAAAATAAATGTTTTAATGTATTTATTTCAGCGGTTTATGTGAAATTGAATTTTTTTTACCAGATACTTAGAAATTATTAACCAAATTGCTAAAAGTATAAAATAATAACTGGCAAATTGCAAATAAAACATTAGTCACAAAACAGATAAACGATTGTAACAAACGTATATTTTCGAAGCCGTGTTATGCCATTAGACACCTTCCAACCCATTCAAGTGAAGTCTTCCAGTGCTGGAAGGTGTCTAATGGACTGGTAACAACATTGTTCATCTGAACCAGAAAGCTTATTGTACATTGGGGTTATGTATATATATATATATATATATATATATATATATATATATATATATATATATATATGTTCAGTTTTACCTCTCAATCATTGTCTCTCATGTTCGCATATATGTTACATGGAAGGGGGAGTGGACTGGGCGCTTCTAAAGTGATGGTGAATATCAATGTATTTCTAATAAAATACAAAGTGAATAAACTTCAAATGTGCAATAAACCAATATCCTTCACCAACCAATAGTGAAGAATAATAATAAAAATGTATACAAAGTGAAGTAAAGCTGCTCAACACCCTCAGATGGGACTGTTCTGTGTCCCAATGGTAACAATTTCTTTTCTTCTGTGAGAGGAGGAGCGCTGAATATGTCCAGTGATATATAAAATATAAGAAAAGAGCAAAAAAATTGTGCAGATAGTATGTACTAGTAATAAATCAGTCTTTAGGCTCTAATAAGGTTGCACTCGTGGTCATCAATATGCAATAGGAGAGAAATACCACAATGGTGTATAATTTTCCAATATAAAACATTCATTGGAGAGAACCGCCGACGGGATGGAGTACTTGACCGGTAGATGCTGCTATGCGTCTCACACAATTGAGGGCGGAAGGATGCCTTACCTGTAAGTACAGCTCAATGCGTTTCACTCTTTGCTTCTTCAGGAGTTGTTGAGTCAGAGTTAGTTGTTTGGGAGAACCAGAGTTTGGATATACTGGCAACCGGAGCTGTACTTACACGTACGGCGTCCTTCCGCCCTCGCTTGTGACGTCGTCCAGAAGTGACGCAAGCGGAAGGAAAGGCTGAGACGCGAGTGAGATGCATAGCAGTATCGAAAGGGTTAAAATTATTCATCTGTCCTTCATGTTCTCTGTCTTCCATTTTGTGTTGCTGTAAGTTCCAGTTTTAACTTAATCCTTTTTAGAAAACTGAACTCTGAACCAGTTTTGAACTCAGCAAGAAGCCTTATCTTTTCTTTTGAGATGTTTGTTAACTAAACAAGCCACAGCTGAAGACCCCAGCTAGGTGGACATAAACAAGGTCTTCTTTACAAATAACAAGCTAAGGAAAACACGTAGACCTTAAATTCTGGTTTCCACCAGAAATAATGCTGATTGTATTCTCTGTTATGTCCTAGAAATGCCTTTGTGAATACCTATGTAGCCATGTGTAAAAATGGTGTACATATCTTTCTCATGCTGGCAGTAATCCTGGTAAGTAGGCATGATTGCCAGTAACAATCATGGAGGTTTGCCCTCAAACCCTGGTGAAGTGTCATATGTAACAAAGGAAGTGACAACATGCTTTGTGTCCACTGTTAGTGACACAGAGGTGGGTCTTTTCTGGAGTCTATATAAGACACAGTACTGCCTAAAGTTAGTCAGTCTAAGTTAAGGTTCTGAATTAGTCTACAAGTCTGTCTGTCAGAGTCAAGTGCAAGCTAATTACACACTGTCCAGGGACCTGGCACAGGTGTGGTCTCCCCTTAGGGGAGAGGTGGAAAGCAACTCAATTAAGAGAGGAGGAACCTTCTGAATGGAGTAGCTCATGGAAATGCTTGGCTAAGTACATCCAATATGATGGGCAGTCTGCCAGAGGAGATGACATTAAAGATGCCCTGGTTCAAAAGATCCCTTCTGTGTGAGTGTGGAGTTATTCAGCAGAAGGATGCCCCAAGAAGGAGTTCCCCATCAGCTACTTCCCCCTGCTGCCGTAGGGATCCTGATGGGGTGGAGGCGCTGTACCGAATGTAAGTAGGACTCAGAACACTACCTCAGACACCTGTCATGGTGATATTCCCCATACCAACCAGTGAGAGACTCAGGAGTCCTGTTACCAGCAGGTGCACCACATCACGCAGACATGTAATGGGGGCTAATTAGACCACAGGGGCTAATCTGAGATTGGGTGGGGGCCCTAGAACCGTTACATTTTTTGAGGTGCTGCTGAGATATCTGTATCAACAGGACATGCTTTTGCTGGGCACACTAGGGAACAGGGAGAGGGTATGCTGCCAGTCAGTGCTGTGTATGGGATGGGACCTAGGGTAGTCGGGAAGGTCGTGGCGACATCGCAAAGTACACCCTAGGACCCTGAGAGGAGTGAAGTGGGTCTGGAGACAGGGCTATAGCTGTCCTGTCACCATGAGGCGGCTAGTCGTAGGATGCCTGAAGGGATAGCCTGGAAAACTCGGGTCAGGAATTCTGGAGAGGATCTGCGCTAGAGGTAGCCAAGAGAGGTTGACGCCCTAGTACTGCATGGGAGAAGCCAGACTACTCTAGCCAGTAACCAGAATACTTACCGAAGAGCACATACTGGAGGAAGGTAGACACAGCATATACAGAGAGAGTGAGCCTAGCCTGAGGTAGTACACATGAGTCAAACATACATTAGATACATGTAGAGTGGTGCACTGGCATTCTTTATTGCATCGACGATGGCGGCTGCCCAGCAGAGAGGAGCCCATGTACGAGCGCAATTACCAAGTAAAGATAGCGACCGCAAGAGGTAAAGTTCAGTGCGGTGCGGAGAATCAAAGATAGCGGCCAGCGCCTGATGGAGAGGGCACACGTGGTGCGTCTACCACAGAGGAGAAGAGCTGCTGAAGGGACTTTTGCAAGCATATTATGGAGTGGCGCCAAGCTGTGGCCGCGCCGTTTTTGTCCTGCCTAGGATCCCGGGGGGCTAACCTGGAGGACAGTGTGGAGGACATTGTTGTTATGTGCGGTGTGGATGGGGAACCTGATTGCCAGACGGTGATCCCTAGACAAGTATGTACCTCAGTTGCTATTGTGAATGGCCGTGCAAACCAAGATGGCGGTTCCCGCTTCTCTTGGGGACCGTGTGGGCCGATGGAAGAAAATTTTGCAAATGCTAAGCTTGCAAGGAGTTGGCCGGGATTGGCGCCAAATAAAGAACCCCACCCTGTTGGGGGTAATGGCGCGAAATCTGTGGCCGCGCCCTCCTGGACTGTGACAGGCTCAGCGCCAGTCATGGGTCATCAAGTAAACCTGTGGGACCCTCCCTTAATATCCACCAGGGGGGGGGGTCCCTGTATCTGCCAATTACGAACCGAGTTGGCTGAGGGAGGAGCTGGAGGTGCGCTTCCTGCCCTTCAGTTGCGAGGAGCTGGTGAACAGGCAAGACCACTGTGCAAAGTGTCCCCTGTAACCAGTACAATAAATACTGAGATGGACATTCTAGCTCACCCCTATTCTTTGCCAGGCTTCCTGGTAATAAAGGCTGGGGACAAAGAGACATTGCGATGCCTGTGCATGCAGTGCCGATTGCCAGGTGGAGAAGCTAGTACCACGGCGAGATGCCCCCAATGTGGCATATATTATCTGTGGGCCGTGCAGCCCTTCGTGCCTGAGCAGACCGTGGAGGCGGTAGGTGAGACAGCCAAGCTGACGGCTGGAGCCTCACCCAGAATCAAAGCAGAGAAAGCTGATCCCGGAGAATGGGGATTGTTGCTGATGATAGCGACAGAACAGAAAGAAAGAAAGAAATTGGGGCCTGCAACCGCAGCGAGAACCCGGAACCTCGCTGTCGGTCCCCTGCGGAGGTACCCTTGCCGGCATCCGAGTCTGCCTCGTCGGATGACGAGCAAGCAAGCCCGACATCGGTGGTGATGCGCCTACCGGCGGGCCACTACAGCGGTGCTGAAAAAGAGCCAGCACCTACCTGCGATGTGGCAGAGACGAATCCTGAGAATCCGAGAGCACCTGCGCTCATGCGACCGGAGTGGATGAGTCCTGCGGCCGCGGCGACTCCCAGCGTGGAAGGCGGAGAAGAAACCATCACGAGCCGACGGAGCGGTGAGACACCTCCTTACCCTCCACAGGCACTCCTGGCGGCGACGGCGAAGGAAGGCCCAGCCAAGGCCCGAGCGGAGCGGCGAGAAGAACCTTCACTTCCGGCGGCGGATGTCGTTGTGGTGGAAGAGGTTCCGGTGGGGAGCCCAACCCAAGATGGCGGCGCTTCGTCCCGCGAGGTAGATGACATCACTTCCGGCGGACACAGCGGAACCGGTTGGAAGATGCCCGTGCACTCGTGACCGCCGTGCTTCTACCCGAACGGCTGGAGCAGCGAAGAGCAAGAGCTGGCAGGCCCTGTGGAAGCCTGGGAATCAGGAGACGGGAGAGAAGGAACTGCAACCGAGGTATTGTGAAGTTGTGGATTGTAATGCTAATATAAAATGTAGGCCTAAACGCCTTGGGTCCTGTTCTAGGTCCACAGGGACATCGGGAGTGTCTTCTGGGGGAGAACTAGAGGAAGGTGAGTTGCCAGTTACAGTGAAAGAGCAGGTAGTGGAGAAAGAGACAAGATGGTGGACTCCTATGTTTGAAGGGTATGAGGCCTGGTTGGACCGTACGTGGTTCATATTAATTAGAAGTGACATAGTGGACCACTGGTGGGATGAGGGCGACTACTCAGATGAGGAGCACCTAGAAGAGCTAAGAAAGAGGTGGTACGACATACAGAAGGGCTTGGTTACTCCCCGAGGGTCGTCCATACTTTATGATGTGGTTGCATCTGAGGAACCATTATCGTGGGTGCTGCCAGGCAGGGCAGGTAACACGAAACTCATCCGTATAAGCAGGGCTGAGAGAGCAATAGTTGCTAAGTATAAGATGACTCATGGATTGGAGTATCCCTATGTGCCTGAGCCCCTCATGCAAGAGCTTGAGGATAACAGGGATACGTGGTTAAGAGAGACAGTGGAGGATTATATCATGTCCAAATCGGGGGGCATGCTCCATTCAAGACTGAAGAAAGGATATCTTATCTAATGATGGTATGGAGTGTTGGGCGCAACATCTTTATGCATAAGATGGAGTATAGGCCAGAGAATGGGCCGCCCAGATCATACAGTGTTACAGTAAAGGATGCCAATGGGAGGGAGGTGCAGAGACCAGACCCTAGGCACTATTATTAATCTAGATTCTCCTTAGGAGCAGTGCAGTCTTGCAGGTCAGGATGTAGCTGTTATGCGATTATGTTTCTGATAACCCATGCGTGTGTTGTAATAATGTATTTCTATGCTAATACAGTATATTGTTATATTGTTATGTGTTGCAGTGCTACCTGAAGGAAGGTTCCGCAAATTTAGATCCCAGCCGGGCACGTTTGGTTCCACCAAGGGGAGATTGTAGCCATGTGTAAAAATGGTGTACATATCTTTCTCATGCTGGCAGTAATCCTGGTAAGTAGGCATGATTGCCAGTAACAATCATGGAGGTTTGCCCTCAAACCCTGGTGAAGTGTCATATGTAACAAAGGAAGTGACAACATGCTTTGTGTCCACTGTTAGTGACACAGAGGTGGGTCTTTTCTGGAGTCTATATAAGACACAGAACTGCCTAAAGTTAGTCAGTCTAAGTTAAGGTTCTGAATTAGTCTACAAGTCTGCCTGTCAGAGTCAAGTGCAAGCTAATTACACACTGTGTCCAGGGACCTGGCACAGGTGGTGGTCTCCCCTTAGGGGAGAGGTGGAGAGCAACTCAATTAAGAGAGGAGGAACCTTCTGAATGGAGTACCTCATGGAAATGCTTGGCTAAGTACATCCAATATGATGGGCAGTCTGCCAGAGGAGATGACATTAAAGATGCCCTGGTTTAAAAGATCCCTTCTGTGTGAGTGTGGAGTTATTCAGCAGAAGGATGCCCCAAGAAGGAGTTCCCCATCAGATACTTCCCCCTGCTGCCATAGGGATCCTGATGGGGTGGAGGCACTGTACCAAATGTGAGTAGGACTCAGAACACTATCTCAGACGCCTGTCATGGTGATATTCCCCATTACCAACCAGCAGGAAACTCAGGAGTCCTGTTACCAGCAGGTGCACCACATCACGCAGACATGTAATGGGGGCCAATTAGACCACAGGGGCCAAGCTGAGATTGGCTGGGGGCCCTAGAACCATTACACCTATAAAAGCTGTTTGCAGCCTTAATAAAATTAGAAGTGAAGAAAAAGAACTGCTTTGTGTCTGAAATCTTAATTTCTCCGAGCGCTCGTTGTGTCTGTTTGCTGAGACCTTGTGAACTCAGGGCGATGGCCAAATTCTCCCTAGGTTGAGCATGTTCATGCAGTCCTGACCAGAGAAAAGTCTAATATTTTTCAAGCATCTATCGGTCAAGTAATTCATCCCGTCGGCAGTTCTCTCCAATGAATGTTTTATATTGGAAAAGTATACACTATTGTGGTTTTTCTCTCCTATTGCATATCGATGACCACGAACCACACACACTGAAGGGTATCCTGTGATTATACCATCCATCTGCAAAAGGGCTCCAGTCAGAGAGAGAAGAATCTCTGACATATCTTTAACATCAGGAAGTTTTGTGAGTGCAACCTTATGTAGCCCCGGACCCCCGTCACCTCCGTTGCCAGGGGTGATGGCAAGTGCTGCCGGAGCCAAGCAGCGGAGCCCCCGGCATGTCAGAAGGGTGGGGGCCGAGCAGGGAGCATTCCGGTGCTCCGGATGCTCCGCGGCGGCCCGACAGTGCAGGGCGCCACCATCTTCTTTTGCATTGTGCATGCGCAGTGAAGGAATAGTCGCGGAGGCCGTCAGCTAGCTCGCGCATGCGCAATGATAGCGCACAAACCCCCCACCAATCAGGAGAGGCTATGGGCAGGGACTACATGTCACATGAGCCTCAGGAGTACCCCACATGGCGCCAGGGAGCCAATAGGGCTGCAGTATCTCCCTGCTCTCAGGGATTGATACATTTCGCGCGCTGGGAGACACGGCAGTTGGCGCCAGGAGAGTCTAGGGGATGGAGGTGAGGGTGCAGGGGTCAGTGACCCACTGCACTAGGCCAGCAGCCCCCTAGGCCCCAGTTAGCCCTGAGCCACTCAGCAGATTGAGTCACTGCAGGGACAGGCCCTAGTTTAGGGACCCTGCACCTTTTAGTGTCAGCAGTACAGTTAGGGACACAGCGGACGCTGCACTTCCCATTCCGAGGCTTGGGATCAGGCCTACTCCGCACAGAGAGTGGAATCATATCCTGATGGACAGCCCTGCCTGAGCACTGCGCTGGTGGAACCGGACGTCGCCCAGGAGGTCGTCGGATCCTTTTTGAAGATCCCTTGAACGCCAAGGTGCAGCCGCATTGGGCAGGTATTGTTAAATAAGTGCACAAACTACAGAGTACTCACACATGTGGCAGCGCTGACCACGGGACAAGGGTTATACTGTGGACACGGTGTGGGGGTACGCGGTGGTGGGCACGAGGTATACACTCCTTGGTGGGAGTGGATGACATATGGGACTTTGGTACATGGTATGGGGTTATCACCCATGGAAAGTAGTGTTATAGAGTGATACAGTTATTGTTGCTGATGCATGTGTAATGTATTATGGTTTGTTGCTCCATATAGTAAACGGTTATACGTATACTCCTGTGTATGTGGTTACTATATGCGGGTCCTGTGTGGGGTACATTCTAGACGCCTAGAATCCTACACAGGTGGAGGCGCTGTAAGAAAGATCGCTCCAGAAGATTCACCCCAGTTTCCCATCAGCGGAGGCTCAGGCCTCCTGTGAACCTGCAGGTATACGCACCACACCTGGTAACATGTAGGTTTCCCCTCACATGCACTCTATCTGCGATTGGGGTAGGGGGAATATGCGTTACACTTATTAGAGCCTAAAGACTGATTTATTACTAGTACATACTATCTGCACTATTTTTTGCTCTTTTCTTATATTTTAAATATCACTGGACATATTCAGCGCTCCTCCTCTCATAGAAGAAAAGATATATGTTACATGACTGAACATTTGACACAACAATCTGTAAGATTAAAAGCAGTCAAAACAAATGAATGGCACACAAGTGTGCACTCACACAGAATTCACTTTGTTGCACAACACCTAATATAAAACATAACCTTTAATATAAATTAATAAAACATATCACTGTAATGTAGGTATAAACAGTAATTAAGTGGGATAGGGTGGTCAGGAAGGCTAGCTTATCCAAGAATGGGCTGAGAGTGTACAAGTATAATGCTGATAATGAGCCCTAATAAGGATTAATACCACACCCTTTTACTGTGCATTCCTCATAGAGGTGATACGTTTGCACCATCCATTAGCTACATGTCGCCAGCACTTTACAAATAGGTTGTTAATTTTGACACATGACTCCTATTGGCATTATATTTAAAGACATGTTATTTCTTGCCATCTATACTCCTTTTTTTTGAGCAGGGTGCTTCTAATCCTTATTAGGGCTTCATTATCAGTATTATACTTGTACACTCTGAGCCCATTCTTGGATAAGCTAGCTTCCTGACCACTCTATCCCACGATATACTTTTTAATTACTGTTTATACCTACGGTACTGTGATATTATACTTTAAACCTTATTAGTTTATATTAAAGGTTATGTTTTATATTATGTGGTGTGCAACAAAGTGAATTCTTTGTGAGGGCACACTTGTGTGTCCTCCATTTTGTTTTGCCTATTCACTCCCAATTCACAGTTTTTGCACCTAACTGTTATACCTGGGATTGCTATCCTTCACTTTGGTCAATAAGTGTGGAGATTAAGTTGATCATAAACCCTCTTTCCCCCACCCCCCTTTTTTTTCTCCAAGGTTGAAAGTGGCATTACTAGCAAAATTCAGTTTGTACTTTCCCTGTGTGGTTACAAGTTACAGCATACATTTTTACCCTTTTCCTGATTCATGAGGGCTGTGTATTACAGGCATCAGTAAACTCTAAGTGGCCATTTATAAATATTAAATACAGTCAGTCAGTCACCTTTCATTTCATGATCTCTAGTGAGCAGAATACTGGAAATTATATCTTAAATTGGACGTATCGGCATTTTAAGAGGAACAAAGACAGAAAAAGTAACTGTCAGGAAGTTGAGAAACGAGTGTAGAAATAGTGTAGTAATCTGCATGTTGGCTCGGTATTCTTCCGCAATCCTAAATGCATACTCATTATCTCCTCTCCTCTCACGAAACGTACTCACTTCTTCTCTACACATTATAACTGGGTGGTCTCATCACCTCATTGGGTAGATCAGCGGTGCGCAAACTGGGGGGCACAACCCCCAGGGGGGCGCGAGACTGCCGGCGGGGGGGCGCGGGGTTTACAGAGGCCCCGCGCGCTTCCCGAAGGCACTTAAATTAAGTGCCGGGGGAGCTGCAGGGCCTAGGCTCCGGCGGCTTCCTTCCTGCGTCGCCATGGTAACGCGGCGTCAAAATGAAACCGCAAGGTCATGCGACGTCACGTTGCTATGGCAACGTGACGTCATGCCGCCGGAGCGCAGGTAAGTGGAGGTTAGGGGGGGCGCGGGAGTGAGGGGACCGCCGGCAGGGGGGCGCAGGGAAAAAAGTTTGCGCCCCCCTGGGGTAGATGACACTCAAATGTTCCTGTCCACCAAAGACCTGTCAACAACAGTGAGGGACAGTCTCTAAAGGACTGTTGGTGAATCCCTACTGATGTCCATGCACGCCCTCCATGCATTGAGATGCATAGTTTATGTACATGTATTTCTGCCCTTTCTGTATGCCACGTATGATACCACAAATGATTCTCAGGGACAGAAATTTCCTTTCACTATGTGTATTTCACATGTGTTGCTCTTATAGCTGCATTTCATGTGTAATTCTCTGAATCCTGAGATGAGTGTATGTAGTCAATGTAAAGCTCTGGAGACAAATGGGTGGCTTGGTTTTAAACAATCCATGAGGATTAATTGCTTCAGTGGGCTGCAGAAAATGTATTCCCATATATTTTGTACAATATATATAGTATCCGATTGTGTGGGATTTATCTAACAATACCTAATTTGTTACATAAATTATTTTTCCAATATAATTGACATGAGACAGCTGAGTAAAGCATTCACTGTGAATGATGCTAGTGGTGATAGGTTTATGATGGTTGCAGTCATCCAGTATGTGAAATAGAAAATGTATACGGCTTCAGCCCTATTACTAAATAATGTTTGCATGTGTCTCTACATATGCCTAGCAACTGATTTGGGAGCAGTCATTTCGGGAGAAGGGTTGAAGTGCGCCCAAAGTCACTTCCTGCTTATACACCAGTGGGGAGAGTGTGAGTTTGTTTCCTTCCCCCCCTGTGTTGTTTGTCATCATGAGTAAATGTTAATACACTATACCCTCTGCATTTGTGTTCTTTTCTTCATATGACGTGAACCAGGAGTCCATGCACCTGAGGAATTCTACATCTGGAGTGACATAAGTGTTTCCAGTGCTATACATCACTGGGTTTATTTGCACATTGCACTGTTTATATTTGGTCACTTTGCGCCACGAGCACTTTTTGGTTCAGGTCTATTACTAAAAAAAGAAAACGTGAAAATAAAGGCTTGAGGGGAAGGAGAGGGTGATCCGTGGTGGCTGCTGCTTCTGTGATCGAGGGGTGGGGGAGAGAGGGTGATGTGATCCGTGGTGTGAGGTGCTTGCGTGCTCGAGGGGAAGGGGGAAGAGGGTGATCCGTGGTGGCTGCTGGTTCTGTAATCCGCAGGGGGGATTGATGTGAGATGCAGGGGGGGGTTGAGATGCAGGGGGATGTGAGATGCAGGGGGGATGTGAAATGCAGGGGGGGGGATGTGAAATGCAGGGGGGGGGATGTGAAATGCAGGGGGGGGGGGTTGAGATGCAGGGGGATGTGAGATGCAGGGGGGATGTGAGATGCGGGGGGGGGGGGGGTTGAGATGCGGGGGTGGATTGCGTGAGATGCAGGGGGGGATTGATGTGAGATGCAGAAGGGGATGTTAGATGCAGGGGGGATTGATGTGAGATGCAGGGGGGATTAGTGTGAGATGCAGGGGGGATTGATGTGAGATGCAAGGGGGGATTGATGTGAGATGCAGGGGGGATTGATGTGAGATGCAGGGGGGATGATGTGAGATGCAGGGGGATGATGTGAGATGCAGGGGGATGATGTGAGATGCAGGGGGGATGATGTGAGATGCAGGGGGATGATGTGAGATGCAGGGGGGATGATGTGAGATGCAGGGGGATGATGTGAGATGCAGGGGGGATGATGTGAGATGCAGGGGGATGATGTGAGATGCAGGGAGGATGATGTGAGATGCAGGGGGGGGTGGTTGATGTGAGATGTTGGGGAGGGGATTTATGTGAGATGCAGGGGGGGATTGATGTGAAATGCAGGGGGGATGTGAAATGCAGGGGGGGGATTGAGATGCGGGGGTGGATTGCGTGAGATGCAGGGGGGATTGATGTGAGATGCAGAAGGGGATGTTAGATGCAGGGGGGATTGATGTGAGATGCAGAAGGGGATGTTAGATGCAGGGGGGATTGATGTGAGATACAGGGAGGATTAATGTGAGATGCAGGGGGGATTGATGTGAGATTTAGGGGGGATTGATGTGAGATGCAGGGGGGATTGATGTGAGATGCAGGGGGATGATGTGAGATGCAGGGGGGATGATGTGAGATTTAGGGGGGATGATGTGAGATGCAGGGGGATTTATGTGAGATGCAGGGGGGGATTGATGTGAAATGCAGAGGGGATGTGAAATGCAGGGGGGGGTTGAGATGCGGGGGTGGATTGCGTGAGATGCAGGGGGGATTGATGTGAGATGCAGGGGGGGATTGATGTGAGATGCAGAAGGGGATGTTAGATGCAGGGGGGATTGATGTGAGATGCAGGGGGGATTAGTGTGAGATGCAGGGGGGATTGATGTGAGATACAGGGAGGATTAACGTGAGATGCAGGGGGGATTGATGTGAGATACAGGGAGGATTAATGTGAAATGCAGGGGGGATTGATGTGAGATTTAGGGGGGATTGATGTGAGATGCAGGGGGGATGATGTGAGATGCAGGGGGGATGATGTGAGATGCAGGGGGGGGGGCTTGATGTGAGATGTTGGGGAGGGGATTTATGTGAGATGCAGGGGGGGATTGATGTGAAATGCAGGGGGGGGGGTTGAGATGCGGGGGTGGATTGCGTGAGATGCAGGGGGGATTGATGTGAGATGCAGGGGGGATTAGTGTGAGATGCAGGGGGGATTGATGTGAGATGCAGGGGGGATTGATGTGAGATACAGGGGGGATTGATGTGAGATGCAGGGGGGATTGATGTGAGATACAGGGAGGATTAATGTGAGATGCAGGGGGGATTTATGTGAAATGCAGGGGGGATTGATGTGAGATTTAGGGGGGATTGATGTGAGATGCAGGGGGGATGATGTGAGATGCAGGGGGGATGATGTGAGATGCAGGGGGGGGGGCTTGATGTGAGATGTTGGGGAGGGGATTTATGTGAGATGCAGGGGGGGATTGATGTGAAATGCAGGGGGGATGTGAAATGCAGGGGGGATGTGAGATGCAGAGGGGGATTGATGTGAGATGCAGGGTGGATGTGAGATGCAGGGGGGGATTGATGTGAAATGCAGGGGGGATGTGAGATGCAGGGGGGGATTGATGTGAAATGCAGGGGGGATGTGAGATGCAGGGGGGGATTGATGTGAAATGCAGAGGGATTGATGTGAGGTGCAGGGGGGATGTGAGATGCAGGGGGGATTGATGTGAGATGCAGTGGGGATGTGAGATGCAGGGGGGATTCATGTGAAATGCAGGGGGGATGTGAGATGCAGGGGGGGATTGATGTGAAATGCAGGGGGATGTGAGATGCAGGGGGGATGTGAGATGCAGGGGGGGATTGATGTGAGATGCAGAGGGATTGATGTGAGATGCAGAGGGATTGATGTGAGATGCAGAGGGGGATTGATGTGAGATGCAGAGGGGGATTGATGTGAGATGCAGAGGGGGATTGATGTGAGGTGCAGAGGGATTGATGTGAGGTGCAGAGGGATTGATGTGAGATGCAGAGGGATTGATGTGAGATGCAGAGGGATTGATGTGAGATGCAGAGGGATTGATGTGAGATGCAGAGGGATTGATGTGAGATGCAGAGGGATTGATGTGAGATGCAGAGGGATTGATGTGAGATGCAGAGGGATTGATGTGAGATGCAGAGGGATTGATGTGAGGTGCAGAGGGATTGATGTGAGATGCAGAGGGATTGATGTGAGATGCAGAGGGATTGATGTGAGATGCAGAGGGATTGATGTGAGATGCAGGGGGGATTGATGTGAGATACAGGGGGGATTGATGTGAGATGCAGGGGGGATTGATGTGAGATACAGGGAGGATTAATGTGAGATGCAGGGGGGATTTATGTGAAATGCAGGGGGGATTGATGTGAGATTTAGGGGGGATTGATGTGAGATGCAGGGGGGATGATGTGAGATGCAGGGGGGATGATGTGAGATGCAGGGGGGGGGGCTTGATGTGAGATGTTGGGGAGGGGATTTATGTGAGATGCAGGGGGGGATTGATGTGAAATGCAGGGGGGATGTGAAATGCAGGGGGGATGTGAGATGCAGAGGGGGATTGATGTGAGATGCAGGGTGGATGTGAGATGCAGGGGGGGATTGATGTGAAATGCAGGGGGGATGTGAGATGCAGGGGGGGATTGATGTGAAATGCAGGGGGGATGTGAGATGCAGGGGGGGATTGATGTGAAATGCAGAGGGATTGATGTGAGGTGCAGGGGGGATGTGAGATGCAGGGGGGATTGATGTGAGATGCAGTGGGGATGTGAGATGCAGGGGGGATTCATGTGAAATGCAGGGGGGATGTGAGATGCAGGGGGGGATTGATGTGAAATGCAGGGGGATGTGAGATGCAGGGGGGATGTGAGATGCAGGGGGGGATTGATGTGAGATGCAGAGGGATTGATTTGAGATGCAGAGGGATTGATGTGAGATGCAGAGGGGGATTGATGTGAGATGCAGAGGGGGATTGATGTGAGATGCAGAGGGGGATTGATGTGAGGTGCAGAGGGATTGATGTGAGGTGCAGAGGGATTGATGTGAGATGCAGAGGGATTGATGTGAGATGCAGAGGGATTGATGTGAGATGCAGAGGGATTGATGTGAGATGCAGAGGGATTGATGTGAGATGCAGAGGGATTGATGTGAGATGCAGAGGGATTGATGTGAGATGCAGAGGGATTGATGTGAGGTGCAGAGGGATTGATGTGAGATGCAGAGGGATTGATGTGAGATGCAGAGGGATTGATGTGAGATGCAGAGGGATTGATGTGAGATGCAGAGGGGGATTGATGTGAGATGCAGAGGGGGATTGATGTGAGGTGCAGAGGGATTGATGTGAGGTGCAGAGGGGGATTGATGTGAGGTGCAGAGGGATTGATGTGAGATGCAGAGGGATTGATGTGAGATGCAGGGGGGGATTGATGTGAGATGCAGAGGGATTGATGTGAGGTGCAGAGGGATTGATGTGAGATGCAGAGGGATTGATGTGAGATGCAGAGGGATTGATGTGAGATGCAGAGGGATTGATGTGAGATGCAGAGGGTTTGATGTGAGGTGCAGAGGGATTGATGTGAGATGCAGAGGGATTGATGTGAGATGCAGAGGGATTGATGTGAGATGCAGAGGGATTGATGTGAGATGCAGAGGGTTTGATGTGAGATGCAGAGGGATTGATGTGAGATGCAGAGGGATTGATGTGAGATGCAGGGGGAGATGTTTGCAAAAATTTGTGAAAACATGGGAGAAGACCACGTGACCCTTCTTCTACACACACAAGTTAGATGGCTTTCAAGGGGGAAAGTGTTGACACGCATATTTGAACTACGAGAGCAGCTCCAGAGTAAAAAGAGTAAAAGTTTTTATTCCAACTATCTTGAAGACTAATCGTGGCTGCTGTAACTAGCATACAGTACCTGGCAGATATTAGATGAACTGTCATTATTTGTGTTTTAGATATCAGTGAAAACAGAGTTTCCTGCCATCACCCAGGAAGCTGTAAACATATTGGTACAATTCTTAACGTCGTACTTGTGTGAGCAAACATTTTCGTGTTTAACGAATATAAAAACCAAAAACAAAATAAACTGTTGTCTGGGGAAGAAGAACTTTGTGTGTGCCTATCAAATAGTGAAGGTCTGTCAAGCGCTTCTGTGTGAGGCAGGTTTGAGAGTGTCAGACACTGGAGTGGGCATAAGGGAGCTGACTTAGGTCGCTGATTCCACCGGTGCAGGGGGAAGGGGTAACCTCACCTGCTCCTCCGGTTGTGGGACCGCTCTCCTTGTCTCCTCCTGCGTGCCGCCGCCGAGATGCAAGTCAGGGGAAAGTTGGAAGTGCGGCGCAACTGCGCATGTCTGAAAGAAGCTCCCGGATATTCGGTTCCAAAAAAACTTTATTGACACACTCCAGGGCTACACCAGCATCAGGGGGAGATGCTGGTGTAGCCCTGGTGTGTGTCAATAAAGTTATACCGAATATACCGGAACCGAATATCCGGCAGCTTCTTTCAGACATGCGCAGTTGCGCCGCACTTCCAACTTTCCCCTGTGTGCCTATCAAAGCTGCGACCACGGATTACGATGCTGTGTGCAAAAATGCAAACCCAAGTTTCACATTAAATTAGGAAACAATTAGAATCAATGTTATTGTCATGAAAGTTGTATTCTTTTCAATTGTGAATGTATTATAAAACATTAAAATATAACTTGTTTTCTCGTTAACGACGAAGTATGCGTTCATTATTATTTATTAACCCTACTGCTTTACACGTCTATTTTGTGATTTACCCCTGTCGAACCTAATACGTGTCATCCAGATAGGGGTTCCCCGAAATTTCACAAAATACTTCAAGGGTTCCTCCAAACAAACAAAAAAAAGCTGTGTGTGCTGAGCACGCGCATAGTAAGTGAAACTTCTTTGTTTTTTGTCACAGAAATTTTATTTGTGATGGTGATGTTTTTAATTAAAAATCACAAAACAATTTCACTTCCAAAACACAAAAGTTTGACCACATGTTTTAGCTATTTGCACATCTATATTTATAGTAACTGAATTCTTTGTTTCTGCGTGGGTCAGTCAGTGTGTGTGTGTGTGTGTGTGTCTGCATGTGTCAGTCAGTGTGTGTGTGTGTGTGTGTGTGTGTGTGTGTGTGTGTGTGTGGTGTGTATGTCTCTCTCTGTGACCTACCCCCACCACGACGTAGCTGCGGACACGGGGAACTCTGACTGAGTCTCCTCCCCCCGGTAGAGCTGTGGGCTGTGTTTCCTGCTGCAGCCAGCCCCCCAGCGGAGGTACGGGACATGGGAGGTGCTCGGCAGCGGGGGAGTAGGCACATCACTTGGTGGCGCTGTTCGGCGCATCACTGGGCTGTGTGTGTGTGTCAGTCTGTCAGTCAGTGAGTGAGTGTGTACGTGTGTCAGTCAGTGAGCGAGTGTGTACGTGTGTCAGTCAGTGAGTGAGTGTGTACGTGTGTCAGTGAGTCAGTGAGTGAGTGTGTACGTGCGTCAGTCAGTGAGTGAGTGTGTACGTGCATCAGTCAGTGAGTGAGTACGTGCATCAGTCAGTGAGTGAGTGTGTATGTGCGTCAGTCAGTGAGTGCGTGTGTACGTGCGTTAGTCAGTGAGTGCGTGTGTACGTGCGCCAGTCAGTGCATGCGTGTGTATGTGTGTCAGTCAGTGAGTGCGTGTGTACGTGCGCCAGTCAGTGCATGCGTGTGTACGTGTGTCAGTCAGTGAGTGCGTGTGTACGTGCGCCAGTCAGTGCATGCGTGTGTACGTGTGTCAGTCAGTGAGTGCGTGTGTACGTGCGTCAGTCAGTGAGTAAGTGCGTGTGTACGTGTGTCAGTGAGTGAGTGCATGTGTACATGTGTCAGTCAGTGAGTGAGTGTGTATGTGTGTCAGTGAGTGAGTGTGTGAGTGAGTGTATGTGTGTCAGTCTGTGTGTGTGTGTCAGTCTGTGTGTGTGTGTGTCAGTCTGTGTGTGTGTGTCAGTCTGTGTGTGTGTGTCAGTCTGTGTGTGTGTGTCAGTCTGTGTGTGTGTGTGTGCTTCCTGCGGTTTTTCGTCTGAGGATAGCTGGCCAGCTCCCCCGCCATGATCCTACTCAGGTGCCCCACCGAACCAAGAAGCACTCCTCTTTCACCCCGATACCCTCCATCAGGTGGTTGAGTCTCCGGATGTGAAGCTGTAGCTCGGGGGGCAAGGAGGGCAGCTCCACGTCCCCCAGCCACGGGATCCTCTTCTTGTCTGGGCAGCTGCAGTTGAGAGCCTGCAGGTCTCTGCCAGGTAGCAGCGGGAAGAGAGAGGAGAAGGCCGGGGCCAGGAATAGGTGCGGGGAGATCGGGATCAGCAGCAGCGGCGCCCACATCACCTCAGCCGTGAAGTTCATGTTCCCCATCCACTCCTCCAGCTGCTGGTGGCCCCCTCGGCCTCCCCGGGGCTCACCGTCGTCACCAGCATGCAGTACTGGAAGGAGCTCTGGCTCACCACGTCCCGCACCACGTCCACGGCCCCCGCGGAGAGCAGCAGCAGTTCGGCGCAGCCGCACCAGTGCAGGATCTCGGCTGTGAGTAAATGTTGAGCGGGGGAGAGGGGAGCGGAGGAGGAGGAGGGAAAGCCGTTCTCCTCGTTCACCCAGCAGCGCAAGGAGGTCTCCGAGCTGTCCGTGAGCGTCGCCATGACTACCGCGCATGCCAGCGGGCGTGGGCAGTGGTGGCAGTTAGGAACGGCGGCGACGGACGTGTGGGAGAAATGGCATGCGCAGGGGGGCTCTGTCTGAGTCTCCAGCCCGGCAGAGTGCGCGGCTGGGACAGAGAGCGGGCCTGATCCCAGGAGCCGGTCAGCGGGTTGCCCCGGATGCCGCCCGTGCGCATCTCCACCTGGGGGAAATTGCGGACATTAGGAGCATAAGTCTGCGGCCGTGTAGGGGGAGAGGCGGCCATTAGGAGCGGCGCCGGCGGCGATTTTTTGAGCGGTTGGGATGTCAGTGTTGGGGTCGGGCTGAGCCAGAACACAGCCCGGCCTCAACTGCCAGCACTGACATCACATCCGTTTCATTTCTGTCTCCACAATCCATTTTTGCCCCATCACGAATGAGGTGCCACTAAAGAAGCTTCACTTCAAAAAGGTTGGGAATCACTGATCTATAAGATGGAAACTCACATTTCATAATCAGAATAAAGCAGTTCCAAAAACACTGTTGGGTAAACTGATGTTGGGATAAAATGTGAGTCGATCAGATCAGGTCTGGGTGGTCTGCTCACTGGTCCTCAATGGTATGGTATTCTCAGATGAAACAAAGGGGACATACCATAGATGGAGAGATCACGGAATTGCAAAGAAAGAAATGGCTGCTATATTGGAGCATGAGATGGGGCGTCATAGCATATGCTGGTTAAAAATGTCCTGTCTCAGTCTATTAACAAGGGGGATGAAGAGCATTCTGGTGAGACTATGAAGAGTGCTGTGAAGAGCGTGGGGTGCAGAAAGCAAGGCGCTGCTCCTGTCCTCCAAGAAAAGGAACCATCAAGGTGACTGTATTCGTGTCTGATGACACAACGTCCCACAAAAAAAGGGGCTAATTCTAGGCTTGGATGGGTGGAGGTGAAGGACAAGCCTCAGAGAGAAAGGGTTAATACTACAATTGTGTCTGAAATAGTTATTGGGGGATAATGCTGGTTGGAAATTAAACAAATGTAAGTGATGCAGTTGATGTTGCACAGAAATCTGGACAAATTCAGCAGGGATTTCAATCTGTCAGGTCAGTTGAGTGGTCTGAAAATAACATTATGCAGAGCGGGACGGAAGAGCCTGTCAGAGCAAGTAGGAGTTCAAAATGTTCCACTTAATGCATGTTTACAGTTCTTAAAAAAGTGTTAACAAGATGGGAGTTTGATGGGAACATGAGTAAGCTTTAGTCATCTATGGTTCATAAAGATCAAGATTTAGGGTTGGGCAGTAGTTTTAACAGAATTTGGGATAATATTGGGTCTTCGCATCATTTCTCTCGTTATAGACTTAACAGTACAGTGGGTAATGTGACGGGGGATGATGTTGATGTGTGTTTGAGTGCTGAGAATGCCTTCGCTGTAAAGAATAAGGATTCTTATTTTTGTTTATCCCATTCATCTTTCATTAGCTATTAAAGAAAAAATTTGGAAAGGAGATATTTGGTCTTTGCTGCTGGGTTATAAGGATAGTTTAATTAAATTGTGGGAAAGGTTTTATAATATGAGTGATGGAGAGAAGAAGCAGTTTGCTAGAATATTGGCAATTGGATTCAGGCATTTTCAATTCTAGCTAGTATTATTGGGGAGAAATTGCCTCTTCAATGCTCCGATTTATTTAAATATTTTGATACTGTACCATCTGGGTGGCTTAGAAAACCTTTGGTGCTAATGTTTAGTACCACTATTATGAAGCCTTTGGCAATTCTTAAGCAAAATGGTTGGTCATAAAAATGAAGATCTATGGATTTGTTATAGGACTCCTCGGAGGCCTTTCGACATTGCTGGCAGAGTCTGAGAGGTTTTCACTGGGCATTTAATGAAGGCAATTGTAAAAGGGGGGCCAAGATATAGATTCAGGCATGAGTGCTCATTTTGTAAAGGGAGGCACCCGGAAATCACGTGTGTTAGGGGAGGGAGATCAGTTGAGGTTAAGTCAGTAGTTAGAGATTAGACAGAAGGGCATGGCCAGCAGTGCTCATTACAAAAATGTTTGAATTCGCTAAATCTGTCATATCTCAACTACTGCACCGCAGAAGATATCACCTAGCTGCCAAGGAGTGATAGTTTTTTTTTTTTGTTCCGGTTGTCCATGTTTTAGCGCTGGCTATCCAGTCACTTTCTGGTTTTCAGCACAATTGAAACCAGGTAGTGCCTCACTTGCTGTTGCAATAGGTTCCTGTTGTTGTTGCTGCTGCTCCCATGTATGACCACTAGCTGTATGACCTTCGTTGCCTGCCTTTCTGCCTCTTCACTGCTGGACTCCTCCTTACTGCTGGATCCCCTTTTCCTGGTTCAGTTCTCTCTGCAAGTTCCACTGCAGCCCCTGGGTGCAGCTCGCTACCCCCTTGTGTGTTAACGGAGGGGGTAGGGAGTGTTTGTTCTGGTTAGCTGTGGTGGCTACCCATCTGCTCCTGTGTGGCCTGCTGTCCATGTTGTCACAGTTTGCAGCAGCCTTTTCAAACCGGAGCAGATGGATTAAAAAAAAATTGCCAATTTGCGCAGGCCTTAAACAACTTAGAGGCAGAAGTTTCGGCTATTCGCCAAGAGGAAATTGCGCTTTTAGCTTGCATGAGTACCATACGGGGCAAATTAGATTCATGTCTGGCCCAACCCATGGTCCAGCCACCACCACTCAAGGACAACACTGTGCGGGGTGCTCCTGACCACTCACTTCTCATACAGAACGTGTAAATTCTGGAAGGTGCAGTGTTCTCCGTTCATCCACCTGGTAGAAAAGGAAACGGATCTGGGTCCTCATACTGTAAGGAATCAGGGGCCACGTCCGCCTCAATGTGATCCCCCCCTACCTCCCACGGTGTACACTGCTGCTGCTGCATCTCCCCTTCAGCGGTATCCCCACCGTGGTGGCGCTCTGATTCCCAAACAGGCTTCCGCCATCTTGCCGAGACACACGCAACCGGTGCTTACAGAGCGCGCGTCTCCGGCGATAATTTATTCACTGCTCCCTGTCGTTGGCCACGCCCCCCGGCACAGCTGTTCTCCAGATACAGATTCAATGCTGTCTAACCACAGAGTGCTCCACGGCACACCCCTGCTCTGCCCCTTGCCTCCATTGGATCACTTACCTTTATAAACCCAGTCCTTCCGTTAACTCATTGCTTTGCATAATCTCATTTCAAGCAGTTGTGTTTCTGTGCCATGCTTTCCTTGTGTACTTCCCTCAGGTTCTGACCCAGGCTCAGCTGACTTCTCTCTGGCTCTCGACCTCGGCTTCCACCTCTCTACGCGTACCTCTAAGACCCTCGGACTCTGCTTTAGTACCACGACCATCCGGACATCTCCTACCCCTGATCCTCAGCTACGGAACCCACTAAGGCACTTCTACTACCCTGGATCCGGCAGGTACCTATCTCACTATATCTTTACTTCCTGGCCGACTACGCTACCACCACACTCCGGCCACGCTCTCTGCTGCGGGTGCGTGTCTCTATACGTCCCACCTCAGTGCAGGGGACGGGTCTGGTTTGCGGGCAGCACAAGAGTAACACATACTCCACAGGGGAACACCTTTAGTGACAATCAAATCCCTATGGGAAGCCAGTTGACCTTTGAACAGAAAGTGGACTTGTTAGAGGTATTGAACTAATTCAAGGATGTTTTTTCTAATTTTCCAGGGCAGACAAATTTAGTTTCGCATGTGATAGACACAGAACGGAGCCAGGTGCTTTATTTACCCTAATTTTAATCAAGCTGCCTATGCATTTCTTCCTCCGTTAAACAATTGCTTATTAAAATAGATGTTGTGGCTTCCTCCTACAACAATATCGACTCCTTAATAAATATAGAGACAACATAAGACAGAAATGTCCAGTGCTACATCCAAAGTGACAAAATCTATAGTACAATAATTCAGCGCTAATATTCTCATGAGTGTCATTTAGTTAAACCCTTTGGCCAAAGTCATCGTCACGGCATGACCAATTTGCAGGTCCTAACACTACCTGGGAAAATCCTCATTTACCTCTGCTGGAGGGAGAATGACCACAGTGGGTCTGTCGTACACAGGAACATGGGGAAAAAAAACCCTGCTAATTGGAAATTGGTCCGGGGCGAGGTTAAACCCTGGAAGGAGGGGACACCAACCTCCAAACAACTGATACCAGTTGAAAATTCAAAATGAATAAACACACAATCCCAGCAAGCTCAAGAACACTAAAACCCACCACATCATATATACAGCATATATATTTGTGTCCCAAAAATATACACTGGGCATTTCTGTCTTTTGTTGTATACATTTGGCCACGCTCAGTAGCACTCCTTTTTGACACAAACATATAAGCTGTATATATGATGGGGTGGGTTTTGGGGTTTTGAGCTTGCTGTGATTTGTGTTTATTAAATACAGAGACAAATCATTTATTGAATACCTCCTCCTTGTCTCCAATAATTTGCTTGCACATCACTCACACACTAGTAATCTTTTTATCTTTTTATTAATGTACTTGATTACTTGGGTTGATTTTACGGTCCATTTTTGCTAATGTGATTGTTAAATACTGCAGGCATTTTTTTTTGACAAATCCTTCTTCTGTTACATAATTTGAACTTTCCCTAGGAAATAAGTTTAAATTATTATCCAATGTTCAAAATATGAACAAACATTTTTTTTAACGAAACACAATAATATATTGTTTGATAAGATAATCTGCCATAATCACGTGCCTGCTGTAAAACCTCAGACCAATTTGTTCCTTGGCTTTTAAATATTTATGTAGCCATAGCTGGCCCAGGCTATACTTTCTGCCTCCTGTCACGTAAATCCTAGTAGCTACAGGCAGTGTCAGGCTATCCTGCCACCTGCAGTGGATGCAATAAAGGATACTGGGGCTTATGCAGAGAGGATAGAGAAGGGAAATAGTGCCATCTTTTGGCGAAAATACGCACCAGAGAAGCTTGTCCTGCAGAGAACATGGAGAGATTCATAAAATTCGCCGCAGCAGGTTTCTTTACTTTAAAAATTGCCAAACACGTGGCGAGATCGGTAAATTCGCCATGTTAAAATAGGGTGGTATGCAGGTAGCATAGATGCACTGCAACTCACCATTCTGCCCTATATTATAGCGAGTTCAATGTAGCCAGAAAAACTTGGCAATTTTGAATCTCATCAGAAAAAAAAGGTAACGCAGCTTTCAGCATACGCCCATAACTTACTCCAATTCTGTGGCTATTTTCCTGCCGTTTTCACATTAAATAACGTTCCTCTCTGCATAAGCCCCACTGTTTTATATACCCATGCCTGAGTCTACAGTCTATTGGGTAGGGGTATGATTAAAGACTGTCATAATGGGGACTGTCTCCAGTACACCTGTGGCGCTGACAACATGAGAAGAGCCTGAAGGATCACCAAAAGCCTGTTCAGTTTCCCCTTACCATCGCGGAAGCTCATCTCTCCTGAACCCTCACAGGTAACAAGCATCAGGACACCTGTAGCTCAGTGCTACATTTAGGATAGCCTTATATCTATCCCAAGCATTTTTTTTAATCCCTTGCTATATTAGCCTCTACCATCTATGTTGAGAAAATATTCCTCAAAACCACCACCCTTTCTGGGAAGTACTTCCTCACATTTCCCCATAGCCTGCCATCCTCCAGCTTCAGAGCATAACGTCTTCTTCTAACACAGGGGTGCTCAACGCCAGTCCTCGAGACCCTCAAAGTTGAAGACTGACACCTTTGCTAAGGCAGGGATATCCTTAAAACTAGAGCTGGGCAAAACGGTCAAAACCAGTTTCCCCACATTTCCTGAGCTTTCCATTAAAAATTCATTCTGCAGTGCAAAATCCATCAACAGATCGTCCCAGTTCCAATCCGTGCAGATTAAAACCTGCTGCTGGATACAATTCATTGGCGGATTTAAAAGAATCCAATCCCCGGATTACGCTGGCAGATTGTTGGGAATCCGCCAGGTAGATTGTCAGTGACTTTGATTCCTGGAAATCGGCGGATCAGTCTCAAAAGAACTGGCCGATCCAAATCTGCAAAAACTTTTTCACCCATAGCTACTTAAAACCTGACCTGTTGGGGGGTATGCGGCCTGGAGTTGAGCATCCCTGTTAGCACTTCTTTTCCTCTGACGTATGCTACTCCCTTGCACTTTGTTGAAAACCTTTATAAAATGGAATGTTTCAATCGAAACCTATACTCTCCTCCAAGGTCCTCTAGTCTTTCCTGTTAAGTTTAATGAAAGAACTATAGCATGCTAAATATTAAGCAGTACTCTTTCTTGTTTTATTAAAACCGGTTTTAGAAAATATTGCCCTTGGATTTCCAATTGTTTACTTTATGACAATATTGCATTAAATGTTTTGCTACCAATGAGCATTTCCAGGCAGTATAGAAATATACCTTTTTGAAAGAGGCCGTACAAAATGAGGATCACGTTGCCACAGCGTGTAAGGGATGCTGAATTTGAATGTTCTTTATACAACTTTCCTGCTCTGCAGTAACTTAAGCATTCAACATATGTTTTGGTCAGTCTACCAAACTCTTGGCAGAGTTTACTGCAAGACGTAGAAAACTGCTTCCTTGCTTTATTTCCTGGTGCAACTCAAAAAAAAAAAAAAGGCTCAATTCAAAGCTTTTTTTTTGACCTTACCAACTAATTAACTTTGTCAGCAAGTAAACTATATTTTGGATGTCCATAAAGAGGAGGCTTGGATTATTAGCCTTCGTTCATTCATTTAAAAACAAACTCTCTCCCCCCTCACCCCCAATAAACCAAGGTGTTGGGAAAATCTCAATATACTGCACTACACTACTCAAAACGTTATTCTTTTGTGCATATCTTGTTTTAAAAGAATTTGTTCATTTCCACTGTATGGCAAAGGGAATATTCAACATATTGCATTCATTTTTGTGTGTGTAAACAATGTGGATATTTGTTTATTTTACTGCAGTTTACTCCATATGGAAAAATTTGACATTTACAAAATCATGTAGTATTGCTATCCAGATAGTATCTGAGCAAGTTATATGACATACCAAGTAACCCATCAATTACTGTTGACTAGTTTCTAGGAGGAGATCCCATTCACTACTCCAGAACCTAATTGGAACAGAACAGGAGCCCCCGTCCCTTCAGTTTATCACTGGCACCGGATGCGACCATGTGATCAGTGGAAAAGGGATAAAGGGTTAAACAATTACTACACTAGATCCCATTAAAGTTCTATTATTTTCTATTAAGTCGCATGGGACATGGACATCTAGACAAAACCTGAAGTTTTCTATATAGTTTCAAAATATACAACAATCAATCTGTGAGGATTCGGGGGTCACGGCAGTCGCAGCGTGACCCCCCCTTACCTCCTACGGCTCCCACTGCCGTGGGACGTCCTCGCCGCCGGTCTCACCAGGTTCCCATGGATCTGGGGCTTCCCCGTCGCCCCAGACGGGCCACTGCTGCCCCGCACCCCGGCGGCAGCCATTTGTCCCGGGCACGCACTTGCCTACATTACAGAGCATGCGCCAGGCGAAGATAATTTATTCACTGCACTAGCAGTGAAACCACGCCCCCAACTTTCACACAGGCTGCTACTCAAACTTAAAGCTCCCCATCTGGCTGCCTGTCATAGGAACCAATCCATCACAGCTCCTCGTGTTCCTCCAGGACTGCCCCCACTCCCCATTGGTCAGCCACAGTATATAGTACCTGTCTTACCTCTCTCACATTGCGCGACATAGTCTCTGCTTACGGACGTCTATTCTGGCTTTCCCTTTGCTCTTCGTTATTCAGGTTGCGACCCGACTTGGCGGACGTTCCTCTCTGGCTCTGGACCCCGGCTCCCACTTGACCTTGCAGCTTCTCTCATCCCTCGACTACAGCTTGGACCTCGACCTCCCGGATCTCTCTCTCCCTGACCTTGGCTAACGGCAACGACTTCGTCTCTTCTGTACCGGTACCGACAAGTATTGCTACAACTATTCACACCTGGCCTGGCAACGCCAAAACACCACACTCCGGCCACACTCCTTCTGCTGCGGGTGCATGCACATATACGTCCCCACCTCAGTATAAGGGACTAGTCTGGTCTGGGAGCAGCAGCACCGGCGTAACACAATCACTTGAAATTGTCACACATGTTGACATAGATTGTCAATAAGTTTGATAGATGCATATATGACTGTATTTTATATGTCATTTCCAAAGCAGGTATGTTCATTGATTAGTTACCTAAAAGCAGAAACACGTTTTTATTGGCATTGATAACACAATACAATGTTACAATAATAATATAGTGGCCATGGGATCTTATAAAATAAATGACAAATCAAAATGTAACGTGCCTGCAAAGCTACAGCAAATATAAATATCCCTTGTGAGCACATACTGTACACACGTCTCAGACAGGTCTGCAACCCTGCCTTCCCCATCATCTCTTAGCGTACAGTGCTTCCACTGCAGCCAGGGAAATGACATGCAAAGGAGCACACAGTGTCACCTTTTACTTCATATGCATGTTAACATAGAACCCCTATAAGCATATGCCTGTCGTATTACATAGCTTTTCAACACCGCCTGGGTTAAAGTGGTGCACAGCTATTTTGACCTCTTGGGTCTCTTCAGTGTGAGGTTGGTTATACTGGCTTTGCAATGTGTAGTTGGAATAGGTTTCAACCATACATTATATAAGTGTGGTTGAAACCTATCCCAACGCTACAAACATTAGAATAATTGTATTCATACTGTACTAACATCACACCACTGATTAAAAGTTTTAGCACCCTCCTTGTCAGTCTCTCGCTCTCCCCCCCCCCCTCAAAAAAAAACCATACTGTACAGTACAGAAATCTACTGTAGTGTCACAATATAGTGTTTCAACCTTTGTCTGGTGACCATTGAGATAGATTTACTGCATTAACACAACCAGAGCAGGCACAATACAATGGACACTGCTGTTTTAAGTTTCTAATGCAATATACTTTAGCCACATCAGTTTTTGCACGTTCTCTTTCACTTATTTTGCGGTTTGCTGGTCTGGAATGACTTGGCCAATGGGTTCATGTGAAACTTCCCTTTTTCAACAGTTTCATCCTGCTCTGTTCATCCATCCTTTAGGTTGCTCTTTACGGTTCCTTTCTGCCGTAGTTGCACACTGCATTATTATTATTATTATTATTATTATTTTTCTTGTGTACAGGCATCATACAAACTTTTTTTTTATAAATATTATTCACCTTAGGACATTCTGATTGTATTTCCCATGTAAACTAAATTTACTGAAAATAAGCAGATGAAAGTCAGTATGTACTGTCATTAAATGGTAAAAGCTCAACGTTTCATATGAAATTTTTGTCATCGCAGATTCAGTTAGTTAAAAATGATGGCCAAATAGACAGTTAATATTTTGTTCAGGCTAAACAAAGCTTATGAGAATAGTTAGAATGGTAAAAGGAAAGCAGGAAAGTAGGTAAAAGATAGAAAAACAAAACAAAATAAGTGTATATTTGAATCCATCAGGCTATTAGTCTATTAATGCTAACGTATTTACATACTAGCCATGTTAGCTGAAGCCAGAGATATGCAAGTTGAAACTATATAATGCAACTTGCAAATGAGCTTATACAGAGATTATAAAAATGAAAAACAAACATTGGGGATTGCGAATTACAGAAAAATAGGTATTGCAAGGATTAGAGGTGACAGGCGGTGCAGTGAAAGCCCATGGCAGTGATGGGTTGTCCTGGGACAGGGGGTAAAATAGACACTAAGCAGCACCGTTTAAACACAAAACAGGACTGCTTTCCACCTTTCCCCGAGGCGGAGCCGACTAACGCATGCTGCTGTTACAGACCGTGTAGCCGCTGATTCAGTCCATTTGAGTGAGTTCTTGAGCAATCTATGGATGCTCTGCCCTGGGTCTCCATGTTTACCAACAGAGCATTGCAAACCTTTCACAAAGAAAGTTAGTGAATGATTTTTCTACAAGAAAAAACTGACAAGGTTCACCAAAACAATTTGCAAGGTCACATGACCAATGTGAGGTGACATTGGTCATGTGACCTTGCATTTGTTTAATTTTGAACAGAAATGCAGTCAGTGTAAGTACGGGTATCAGGTGTTTGTGAGTAAGTAGTGGTGTGTAGAACTATTCATCCCTGCAAAATGTTCCACATGTTGGCACCTGAGCACATGCCACGACCCTTTCAAAATGAGACTTTCCGTGTAGAATCTACAAAAACTAATCCAAAGTGATAAAGTTGGAAAATGCATATTGAAAATAAATATTTAAGATTTACAGAGAAAAACAGATTTCAGTTGCATATGTATTTAACCCCTTTGCTACTGAGCCCTAAATCAGCTCGGGTGCAAATGAATCGTTGTGAAAGGTCACAAAATTAGTGAAATGGTTTCAATGTGTGTAATCAAAATGGTTTAACTTGTAGATAATTTCCCTCAGGTGTATTCAAGCTGCAAATCACATAGTGATTAAACAAAGCAGCTATAAAGACTAAGTAGCGTTCGAAACATGTCAGGGATAAAATGAGAGTCACAGATTAGAAGTGTACAAAAAAAATGTCAAAGTTGCTTATTATCGCTCTCAGTCCATCATTAAGAAGTGGAAGATGCATCATACCACCCATATCAGGTTGCCCTCCCAAGCTGAGTATCTGGCCAAGTAGGAAACTGGTTCAGGATGTCAGTCTGAAGCAAACAATGACCACAAGAGATCTGCAAAGTTGTGTGAGATTCAATGTCAGTGTTAACACATCAACAATAAGTCCGTCCCTACACAAAGCTGGGCTATATGGATAGGTGGCAAGAGAGAAGCCATTACTCAAAAATACTCATCCATTACTCAAAAATACTCATCTTAAATCATGTATAGAGTTTGCAAAAAGGCATATAGATGATACTGCAGACATGTGGAAAAGGGGTTTGTGGTCAGACGAGACAAAAATGTATATTTTTTGGTCTAATTTTCAAGTATAGCATCTTGTGCAAGCCCAACACTGCACTCAACAGCATCTCAACAGCCAAGCAGGGTGGTGGGAACAATATTGTGGGATCTTTTCAGCCAGGACTGGGAAGCTCGTCAGGGTAGTAGGAGAATGGATGGTGTCAAGTACATGTGAACCCTTGAGGGAAAACCTGTTTGCGTCAGTCAAGACTGGAAAAAGACCCAAAGCACAAAGCCACACTGGAGTGGTTGAAAACGAGAATTAATGTTTTGAGTGGCCCAGTCAAAGTCCTGACATAAAACCAAAACTAACATTTTAAGGATGTCTTCTATCTACACCTTTTGTATCTAAAGCCCCCTCCTACTGCCCAACACCTCTGGAATACCTTTCCCCTCAATACTCAATTATCAACCTCTCTATCCACCTAAGACCCAAGACCCATCTTAAAATACACCTCTTCAACAAAGGATTCGGGTAGCTCCCTGGCTGATACTATACACCTCCTACATCGACAATGGCCCCTTGCAGACACACTTACCAGCTCCTACAGTACTTTCTCTGTACATTCTTCCTTAGATTGTAAGCACGCTTGTCATGCAACATATGTTTTTTTAACAAATATTGATAGCGGAAGTTTATAACCAAGAAAGAAATGATAGCTTAGACAATTTTGGTTTGGATGTCCACCTGCAAATATATTACCAAATCAAGTGTTTTAGGGGCTTCCAGTTCACTAGTGAGGAAGAGAATGTTTTGTGCAGTATAAGAAAAAGGGACATCTAATTATATATTCTTTTATCAACCCTAGGAGAGAGGAAAAACCGTTAGTACTGTACCAATAAGCACCAGTGCCATATTCCATCAAATGGTCTCTGCATATTTATTTAAAAGATTGTTACTTGATGTAAATACATGACAAATGACATAATTTCCTTACTCCATCAGAAACTCTGAAATTAAAATATACAATGGTTCCCAACTTCCACAGATTAAGCAGACAGAGCTATGCTTGCCATTTCTCTCTCTGTACCTTAATGAATCACATGACTACGGTCACATTTTTATTCGTATCATCAGAGTAGTGTTACGCAATCCTTGTTCTAGAGCACGTGGATTACTTGCGTTATTGCACTGTTTCATCTCCAAGTTTATAGATCTTCTACTTGAAATTTAGAGTTTCAATTGAGGAGTGTCAAATATTTAAAATAATGAAAATACAATTTACAAAATCTTAACCCTAATTTGACACAAAAAAAAAAATGTCCTGAGAAACTTACGGCACCGCATACAATCTTCACCTCTACACTCTGCTGTGCTCCTTCAAGGCCATTTCATCGGTTTAACTACTACGTAATTGTATTATATATGTACAGTGTAAAATTATATATATATATATTCTGCCTTCCAAACATTTTTTGGTTAGTTATTTTAACAATATTTAATCTATGTGCATCTTCAGTAAAGAAAATATACCTTTAAATGCCTAAAAAAAAACTATTTTAGAGCAATAAAAAGTGTAGGCTCTTTGTGCTCTTAATATTTTGGTCAAACACATTTTAAGCTTGCTAGTCTACATTTTGGCAACAAAAAAAAAAAAGCACATTTTCAGACATTTTCTCTTTTATATATAGCTTACAAATATCAAAAACATTGCCTACCCCTTTGTAAAGCTGCTATACTACGTAGTGGGCCACAGTTAAATAAGTGCTCGAAAATATAATTTATGTGCCAACTAGCGATTCAAGAACAAAATAAATGCAAATGTTTTGTCCTTATATCTTCAGTCAGAATCTGAAATAGGTACATTTATACCTAGGGACAATTCGCCAACTTGGCCTGGTCTTTCTTTCTAGAATGATCTTTAGCATCACTAAAATATTATTTATATTTTTTTTATATATATATATATTTCTATGATAATGAAACCATAATTTCCAAAAGATATACACATACTTTAAAAAATATTTTCAGTGTGCAGATTTTTTTTAAACAAATTTAAAAACAAAGTTTGTTAGAAATAAAAGACTTCAGCAGCAGTACAAGGTATGTGTGTAGGAATATATATAAATGTAAATATCAGATTTTACATAGTCATCCATCTTTCCTATTTTAGGCAATATAGCAACCAATTTATAAATGACTGTTAATCATAGTTAAGGCATCAGTGCGTCATGGGCAGAAGACTCACAAAATAAATATAAACTGAGCAAAGCATTGTCCTCTTAGTGGCACATCCGTAAAACTCAACATTGCACATTTCACCTGCCGGCCACTTTCGTTACAAAAGACATCAATTTTAAACATTTTCATTGCCAATGCAGAACAATGGCTTGCGGGTCTCTCTAAAAGTTGTGGGGATTGAACAGTACAGAAAGAAAATCAAAGCACAAATTTGACATCATTCTTCAGGTCATTCATTGTACTAAAGCGATCTGGCAGTATTCTCATTTTGACTGTGCCATCAGCCCCACAAGAGAAGATGTGATTGGCTGGACCAGTGTCTATCTGCATCACCCCTGTTCCAATGTTCCTGAAGAGGGACTGGCGAGCATGCTCATTAATGAACGTGTGCAGAAGACTGAAAGTTGAGAAGCTCCACACCTGGGGAATAGGGGGGAAAAAAAAGTTACAGTCAATGCACATTATACGAATTATCATATACCATATTCAATCTCCGAAGTGCAGATGGATAATATATCACTACCACCATTTTCTTATCCTTATTCCCAAAATCTTCTCTAAATGAAGCAAGTTTTCTACTTCAGAAAATCATTTGAACTATACACTGCTGTGATGATACTGCTTGTACGCTAGAAACTTTCTATTTTAGTTAAACAGTTCCAAAGCGACCTTAACATTGAATTTAAGACTTCAGTGTTTTTTTCAATGAAAGTAGTAGTACTTTCCTCCTCTCCCCAAATAGCAATAACTAGCAACATATTTAAAAAAAAAAAAAAATTAACAAAACTAGGTGGCAATAGCCCATTAACTAAGGGAAGGGAATAAATACCTTAATGTTGCCCTCTGCAGATCCAGTAATAAAGTATTCCTCTGTTGTATCGATAGCAATAGCCTTCACAGCAGAATCATGGCTCTGAAAAATGTGCGTTTGTTGTCTTTGACGTAGATCATACAGACAAGTGAACCCTTTTCTTCCTCCTGATATTAACAGTTGATGTTTTGGAGCATAAGAAACCACAGTTGCTCCACTATCATGACAGGTAAAAGCTGCAAAGTACAATGAAGGAGAACAAGGGAGTAAGCAATAACTACAAATCAAAACATTTCATTGCTCAATTAATTACATCAGAAATATGTATATATACACGTTTTTTTTACCAATACAGGCTAAGTGGAAGAACCATGAAAAACATGGCAGCATACCACAAGGTACTTGTGTACAGTATGTTTTGCGTTTTTTCCTTTATTTGGCAAAGGGCTAGATGGGATTGTCAGATTATTGCAATTTATTGTATTAATGGCTCTAGTACAGGGGTGCGCCAACTGGGGGGTGCGAGATTTTCTGGGGGGGCGCAGCAGTTAGAGGTCCCACGCTCTCCCCCATGGCATTTAAATTAAGTGCCGGGGGACCACACGAAGTCGCTGTAACTAAACTTACCTTGGCTTCTAGCGACACGTCGTCTTGGTAGCCTGGCATCAAATGACGTCGCAGGATCACGTGACTTCACGTAACCTGGCATCAAATGACGCCGCAAAATCACAGGACTTGGCGTGACCCTGTGGCGTCATTTGACGCCGGAGCCGAGAGGGGTGGTGAACAGGGAAGAAGAGCAGGCAGGGGGGTGCACACCTGCTCTAGTATACTAAAAACCATCCGCTCTCGATCCTTAATAGTTGTGCAATAATGGTAAATCTGTATGTCCCAGGTTCAGGTCTGTGATCTTGTGCAAATCAATCACCTATGCCATGGCCCGCGATTATAGTGGCCCCGCGCGTGCGAGGTCACGCGTGCGAAACCTGCATTGAGGTCCAAGGCGATGGGGAGGCGTGGCCGTGACGTCACGTGAGCAGTTAGCCCTCATTGGCTGAACCGCGCACATGACCCGGCTGTTGCACGACAAACATAAAACGGTTTGTCTTCTCAAGAATCGCGCACACGGTCGCGCTTCATCACGCGGTCACGCTTCCTCGCTCGCGCACTTTATGGGCGGCCTCATAGAGAAGAGGTCTGTTCGCGCCGCGTTTGCGCATCATCGCTGCTACTTTAATCGCGGCCTTGGGCACCAGAAAGTTTGTTACAAGCGCTCTGGACTATAGATTGATTGTGATAGCAAATCCTATAATGCACAGGGCTACAGGCATTGCTAGTGCTGTAAAGCAAACGAATAATTATACAGTAAATTACAGAACATTAACATTTGATAGGGTTTGAATATACTCAAGTATAACATGTATTTTTTTCACATCTCTAGGCTACAAGAACAAAGTGATATTTAATTCAATAAGGGGGAGAGCAGTTGAGCTCCTTCAAAGGGCCAAACAAGTGTCTGTTCCTGTAACAATGCTCATAATGGATATCTAGCAGAGATATAGATTACAATTAATACCCGTATTAACTAGGCAATCCTCGGCCATAAGACACCTTCTGGCGCTGGAAGACATATTTTAGTCTATTCAATTCAATGGGCTGTTGTGAGATTTAAAATAGATTATAAATCTGCGCAATTGAATTCAGCAGAAACGAGTTCATTCAATTCTTTGCACATACTGTATCAGTACTGATGTCGTTTTAAAACACATTAAAGGTATTCTTAAAAGCAATAAAACAAGTGATAGACAGCACTCAGGAGATAAATAATATGCGTGCAGGGTGCAATGGGACCCTAATGCCCCTAAATCATAAATAAAATACAAAGGTGTCCCAGCACTCACTGTCTATAAAGAAAAGCTCTACTACACAAGTATGTCTGAAATATGCAATAAGTTTTAATGAGAACACAAGGTAAAAATGACTTGGAAAATAAGGGAAGGGGAGTGGGAAAGGGAGACAAGGTGACAACTCACTACAAAAACAATGGGGAAAAAACACATTAAAAGGAGGAGGGTATGTAAGGGGGGCAACGACCATTTCGAGGTACTAACCTCTTTCTCAAGCCCGTTCCCTCTGATCCAAAGGGACCCAGAGATACTTCCCTATATCCTCACTCCCCTATATACAATGCGCCCTGTCCTACAATAAGGAACAACTGAATATCTGACCAGGTAAGGCTATTGATAATACAGATACAGCAATACAGCAAATGAAGACCAGCAATAAAGCAATCAAGATCCAGTAAAGACCCCCTGTAAACACTTAAATGTCCTTCAATAAGGATCAACAGTTTATGAGATCAGGCAGGTTATTAGCAACACAGAAGTAGCAATTCAGCAATAATGGAGAAACAGCAAAAGGAGTCCAAGATAAAGCAATATGTGCAAGTCAAGAAAGCAAACCGTCCTTTGTTGAGTCACTGCTCCTCTGTGTCTCTGCTACTGACAAGCCCTTGTTTTTGTAGTGTGTTGTCACCTTGTCTCCCTTTCCCACTCCCCTTCCCCAAGACTGTTTCCAATGTGATGTGCAACTCCAAGTCATTTTTACCTTGTGTTCTCACTAAAACTTATTGCATATTTCAGACATACTCGTGTAGTAGAGCTTTTCTTTATAGACAGTGAGTGCTGGGACACCTTTGTATTTTATGTATTCTTAAAAGCCTCAATGCTATTTCCATCCGTGAAGTCCACGCATGCCTGGGATTCACAGCTAAGCGATTTGTTCTAAACTGTGCAACAGGAGAACAGATTGCATTTGGGTAATAAATAAATCATCATTCACTGTCTAGCGTTAATCACAGGCTTTAGGCCACTAATGATCAATACATATTTAACTTTTTACCAACAGTTAACATTTAAAATATTTGTTTAGCATTTGTGAAAAATGTTAGTACTTACCGTGAACTAAACTATTTGCAGGTGCTACCAATGCATCCCATAAACAGATGTTTCTAGAAGAAAAAACAAACGATTAGTGGTAGGTATTATATTCCACGTAGTGTCAGATGCATGTGCATATACTGCTGTTGGTGCCAACTGTACCTGGTCCTCTTCTGTGTTTATCTATCTCTCAAATTACAATATATAGCATCTAAGTAAAGTATTCTTTTGTCAATGTAATGTATTAAAGTCAGAAACAACAGTGTTTTGATACATTTTACGCAAGGCATACAATTCTGTTGGAGAAAGAGGGGGAGAGAGCGTGAGAGAAGAGAATGTGTGTATGTATATGAGTGAGAGCGCGTAAACACGTAAACACAAATACACAAACATTCCACCCCACCTCAAACCTCCCTCCAAATAACATAGGGAGAGACCAGTGCACAAAAATGAGCTCACGTTAAATACCTAGGACATATGCAAAGTGCAGTGTCGAGAAACACTTTGGTAACACCAATGATAATAACGGAAATTCACTAGTTATGCCATGACCTTCTTGAAACAAAACCAGTCTTTTCTTAAATAACAAATAGGGTTTATATCAACCAATTCCAAGTTTTGATGTATGAATTAGACAAAGAGACATTAAGAGTCAGGGTATGTGCAAAAGTAAGTGAAACACAGGTTTTAACAGCTAAATTAAAGGGGATAATTAGAATCAGGTGTTTAAATAATTAGTTAGATCTTCAGGTGTGAGATTGGTCTTCACCATACAGGTGTGTGGAAACACGTCATGCAACGATCAAAAGAAATCTCTGAGGATCTCAGAAAAGCAGTTATTAATGCTCATCAGTCTAGAGAGGGTTACAAAACCATTTCTATGGAATTAGTGCTCCACCAAGCCACTGTTAGACAGATAGTCATTGATAAAACCATGAATTATGCATTGTATCAGAAGATTCTAGAGGAGAATGTACGGTCATCCGTCCTTGAGCTAGAGCAAAAAAGAGGGTTATGCACCAAAACAATGATCCTAAACCTATAAGTAGCTCTACAAAGAAAGGATGCATAAGAAAAAATTCCGCATTTTAGAATGACCTAGTCAAAGTCTGGACCTAAACCACATCAAAATGTTGTGGCAGGATCTGAAGCGAGCTGTCCATACAAGGAAGTCCTCAAATGTTACAGAGTTCAAGCTTTTTGTAAGGAGGAATTGGCCAAAATTCCTCAAAACCGATGAGACGGATCAGCAGTTGCAGGAAATGCTTACGGTAGTTGAAGTCATGGCTGCTTAAGGGGGTGCCACCAAGTACTGAATCGAACATACTTTTTCACACATGGATATTTAATGTTGCATCATTTGTGGATAAATAAATGTTGAAAAAGTATGATTTTGTGTAATTTGTTTGATCTTCATCTATTATTAAGACTCGGATTAGGATCCAATAGGCTTCTTCGACCCGACTGTCTGTCTTTAGAGCCGTCATGGAACTGAGTTGGCACTGGTCTGTGTGGCGGATGACTTATTGATGGCCCTGGACAAGGGCTGTATTTCTGCCCTCGTCGTGTTTGACCTCTCAGTAGCGTACGACACAATTGATCATGGGGTGCTGCTGCACCGCCTGAGGGACCTTGCTGGTATTGGTGGGACTGCTTTACAATGGGTTGCCTCATTCCTGCAGGGCCGGATCTAGCAGGGGGCTATGGGGACCAATTTGTACCGGTGGGACCTGTCCCCTTTGGAGTCCCTCAAGGATCCGTGCTGTCACTGGTCCTGTTCAACGTGTATGCAAGACTGCTGGACAATATCATCCGGAAGCACAGTCTGAAGTGGCACCAGTATGCTCAGGACACCCAGATCTATGTTTCTCTTCAGGGCTGCCAAGGGACGACTGTTGCCACACTGGTGGTGTGTCTAGACGAGGTAGAAGCATGGATGTTGATGAATTGGCTGAAGCTCAGTCCTCACAAGACAGAAACTGAGGGGCGCAAAATATTTTGGAGAGGGGGAGGTGGGCACGGAGCTTAGAGGTCCTGCATTCTTCCCCACAACATTTAAATAAAATGCCAGGGGAGCATGCAAGGCCTCTGTAACTGCCTCTTACCTGCTCTCCGGGGGCTTCTGACGATGCGACATAGTGACGTCAAATGACGCCGCCAACGCCAGAGCGAAGGTAAGAGGGGGATTGAGGGGGGCACAAAGAAAAAAGTTTGCGCACCCCTGCTCTAATCAATGGTCTACTGCCCGTGTCCCAGGTTCGTAACCTTGGCATTCGCATTGACCAGAGTTTCAACATGAGTGCCCAAGTGGCCTCGGTCAAGTCGTTTTTTTTGTTTTAATCTGAGGCTGCTTCGGAGCTTGCGTCCACTCTTATCTATGGACCTTGAGTCACTGGTCCATGCCTTTGTGCCTATGTGGTTGGACTACGGGAATGCCTTGTATGCAAGACTACCAGTGTACCTGATGCGGAGGCTCCAGCTTGTGCCAAACGCTGCAGCTCAGATACCGAGACATGTTTCTCGCTTTGAGAATATCACTCCCATCTTACACGATCTGCACTGGTTGCCACTTATCTTCTGTGTTCGGTTCAAGTAGGTAGTAATGGCCATTAAAACCTTGCAAGGTCAAGGGCCTGCTTATCTGCAGTTTTGTTTGAACCCGCGGAGGGATACGGTCTATGATCTCAGGTCCTCAAGGGGGGTCCACCTCTTCGTTCCAAGGGTACTGCACCCTACGCCGGGTGGACGAGCCTTCTCATATATATATATAACCATATATATAACTATATATATATATATATATATATATATATATATATATATATATATATATTCTATAAATAAAATGACAGATGGATGTAAGAGGAATGTGACATCTTCCTCAACTTCTCTTATGTTACCTGTTATCACTTGATTGTCCAGCTGTTGCTATTAAAGAGGAGGAACTGATGAAAACAAAATCATTTGCAGTCTTGTTATGACACTGCCATGTCTGGAAAGTAAAGAAACAAATATGTTTAATAAAATAAGATATTTTCCAAAAACAAAATAAGTGAAGGCCAGTCATACAGTACGGTACCTACCAAGTATGGTTTGGGTGGGCTTCCAGCAACTGCACTATATTTCCAGTTTGTCTGATACATACTGATAAACCCATCTGCATCAACAATTCCAAACTAGGAAAGGACAGCAAAGTTAAACAATAAATAGATTGATATGTCTTTTTTTCAACCTCATCTACTATGTAACTACAGTATATAACATATGTCCATAAAGTTCAACCTTCAGTAAGCTAAATGTAGTTGATCCAACACAAGATAACCAACAAAGAAAATCTAAAATACTGTAAGAGAAAGTACAGTTTAATATGTTAAAAGAACAAATGCTGAGTGAATTTCAAAAATGCATGAATGTAATGGGGACTTTTGGGGCTGAACAAATTCTTGAATGACCTACTGGTATAATACAAGTCTACAAACTCTAAGCCCACTCCAAACACTGTCACAACACTAGACTACTGTACCAATGAATTCTGAAGCTTATTACAAGTACCCAAAGATTACACGTAGATATAGGTTTACCGCTTTAATCTTAATGCATTTTTTTAAAATAAACATTAAGTTGCGATTTCATATATTTAAATTTTATTGCACTGCAGTTGTGTCTTGGAGAAATTATACAGTACGTAAATACCTTATTTCCCTGGTGATTGAATCTTATCCGGGTTACTCTCGAGTTTCCACCTGTTCGGAAACAGGTTATCTGCTGGGAATGGCCCCATTCAAACATTCTCACACTGCCATCTTGAGCACCGGTCAGATCTATACAAAGAACACATGGAATTGGAATTTCTAGGAACTCTCAAATGTCACAAAATTACTACATTTCTACAAATGCATTGAAATGTAGCGTTATCTTTTCGAATATTAACAATGCACCTACCAATTTTAACTAGAATTCCCTCCTACTGTCTCTATATGTTCCCCTACCTACCAATTAGATTGTAAGCTCCTCGGAGCAGGGACTCCTCTTTCTTAACATTACTTTTATGTCTGAAGCACTTATTCCCATGACCTGTTATTTATATTATTTGTTATTTATATGATTACAACATGTATTACTACTGTGAAGCGCTATGTACATTTATGGCGCCCCCAAGAACCACCTCTAAGCCACTTGCTGTTTTTTATCTTACTTGTTGTAAGTAGGCCATCTATAAGAGCCAAGTTTTTTCACTGCAGACCACTTTTTAGTTAACTCACTGCACTATGATTTTTTATATGTTTTTTTCTTTCTGGGTGTTCCTGATGACATTGCTCCCTTCCTGCCCTGGATCCTAGCTATATAAATAAAGACATACAATACAACCCTGTAACCCAACTTATTCCACACAACGATAATGTATATTCACTGGGTGGTTTATGAGAATAGGGGATATCCGGCACCCCTGTATTAATAAAGCAATAGACTGGTGCTTGTACCATACAAAAATGATAGAGCATACGCTACCAACAGTAAAGGTGGCAAAGAGGTGACAGCACTCAGCAGGTACCAGAAGCAATAATTGTATTGGAAATATTAGCACATAGAACCAACGTTTCAATCCACACAGGGGGATCTTCCTCAGGGTGGGTGCAGCATACAAGTGACAGCAAGTGACTTATATACCCACCACCTTAGTGCCTCAAAACATACCCACTAATTAAAAGCAGACAAAACACGCGAAAATACAGGTGAATAACATAATTAGCTCAAAATAGCATCAGCCGTGACAAAGTCATGCTATTGGTCCTTGTCCGCTCACGTGACTAAATGCCGGCACAGTGAAGCATCCTGAGTTACCATAGTAACTGTATAGCACATGCGCACGGCGCTCGTGAACACCGTGTCAGAGTCCCGCTATAAGGATTGGTCTGCCGAACCAAGAGAGCATCCTCAGTTGTCATAGAAACCCACTGGCGCATGCGCACAAGGGTCATCTTCTCTGGTAATCCACACAGAAGCAGGATGCCAGTATTACTGCATAGAGTGGTGAAGGCAGGAAATCCGTCCATGAGTGGAGCCCACAGAGAGTCTTTATGCATTACCCTCATGGTAGGGTATCTTCATTATGCCAGGTGTGAAGATCGCGGGTTGTCATGGTAGCAAAAACTACATACCACAAGCATGCGCACTGTAGGACCTTAATTACATCCTAAGACCTCAGAAATTGCCTGAAAATATCGCGCAAATCACACAGGAACAGCACCAACTACATGTGAGGGCAAATGATATGAGAAATAAAAAGGGAAAGTTTAAATACATGCAGCTTGAGATAATGGAAGTTTTATGTTTCATACTTGCATCTCAACACTGAACATTTTAATTGTATACAAAACTCTCCCAAAAGAGATTACAACTCAAGATAGAAAACATCAAAAGAAAACAAAAAACTTATATTGAAATCAGACAATATTATAACCAATTATATTAATACTGAAAGATACAAGACCTCAATAAAACCCATTAAAACGGTAACAAATAAGTGAAGTACATCTCAGCAAGCACGAGTAAGGTAACTTACAGTAAGGTAGTGTTGGATGAGATGCCATCCGTCTGACATTATTGATAGTCTTCTTTGTCAACTGTTGAAGACATAAAATAGACAATAAAGCCAAAAACCTGTAGCCTTCGCACGTGATAATGGGATTGCGCCTTCGTACCGTTTTCTAGCAATATGAATAACAGTAGTACAAGGGCTAAAAGCAGGGATTAGGCGTATTGGAAATATATCCCAGTGTGGCCACATTTCTACCTGCTATGAAATAATGCATCAAAACAGAATAAAAATGCAAGTTAGTTGTAAAGTTTCCACATCAGAAAGACCATTAGCATATTTTCTATATAAAACAGAAATACTGTAAAAATCATGTAACAGGCAGTACCGCACGAGATTTCAGGAACAACATAACGGTCTCTGACTATTGTTTAAGTTCATGCATGATTTCCTGCCAATTCTTCTTAGTCCATGAAATATTTCTTAATCGTGTAATATAAAAAGAGATACGAATTTAGATACAAATGTATATACAGTTACAAAAGTAACCGAAAGTAAACGCAAAACTAGTATTTCCAGTATATTTTTATTGACCCGCGTAGATAGTATCGCGTCAGTTTTAAATCCATAAAAAGAAACCGATCAGCTGAACTACAACCCATGGCCTATGGTGTGATCCTCAACTTGTTTACTTAACTCCTACACCAATATAGCTCCAATTTGTGTGACTACACTGTATGACTTGATAATTGCAAACAGCATAATTGCAAACTGAAGAGAAGACAAATAAAGATTTGGGGGGGGTAGGGGGTGGCATTACTTAAGTTTTCTTTTTGGACTTTGTAAGCATGATTGTACTGCCTTGTATGCATGGCTACACTTTGCACATTTTAATCATAAAAGGCAGCTTTTGAAGAGGCAATCTGGCCGTTTTTCCTCCCCCATTTTTTTTGTTATACAGGATTGAAGCAGGGGGTCTCCAGCGCACATCAAGGGACATGATAAATCTGAGACTTAGTAGTGCTATTCCACAAAGCACATTACTGGTCATTCCCTTGAACAGGCCATAAAGTGAATTACAGCCTCTTAATGACATACTGTAGCACTGCGTCGCAAATATGGCTCAATATCACAAACATATTTTTCTATATTTTTTGCTACAAGATGCTACTTACCACAGATGCACCTCTTCCAGTCTGACTGCCTCCTAGCCACGGCATGTTGATCGGAGTTCCTGGATTGCTGTGGGTGTAAGGTGTTGTACCCTGCACAGCTGACAGGTCATCACGGGTGTGTATGACCAAGAACTCATCAGACCTATAAGAATACATCAATCAGTTCTAATAATGGATTGGTCTGAAGATAAAAACGCGATACAATTAAAAAATAATCCAGTTTGTATAAGTACAGTTGCTTAAAAATGTTTTTGATGTATGGTATTGTATGTCTTTATTTATATAGTGCCATTAATGTACTTAACGCTTCACAGTAGTAATACACGTGTAATACAATATTTATCAAATAAATAACAGATAATATAAATAACAGGTCATGGGAATAAGTGCTTTAGACATTAATATCTTCTTGGGAACTCCATGAAACCTGTGTGTTCACGTATGTATTGTATAAAATACCTACAAACAGAAAACATGGAGAAAGAGGAGGGACTGAAAGAAAGAGTGAAAGGTTAGGGAAAGAATAGGCATGAGAGGGAGAGGGAGAGGGAGAGGGAGAGAGAGAGAGAGAGAGAGAGAGAGAGAGAGAGAGAGAGAGAGAGATATTGAGAGAGATTCTCTGGTAAGTTTTCTTGAGCTCAAATTTGTAAGCCATTTTATACACAATTATATCCCCGAGAGAACTATATACTGTATACTTTTGCAATATGCAAGACAAACTCTTTTTATATGTAGTATTAACTAAATTACCAGTAATAAGACCACAGTTCTGAACATTCAAATTTTAGAAAATGTGCTCATTTGCATCCCATTACCCAGAATCCCTGGCTGCAGTGGAAGCACTGTATGCTAAGAGATAATGGGGAATGGCAGGTTTGCAGACCAGTCAGAGATATGTGAATGCTCTCACAAATGATATTTTCATTTGCTGTAAAATTTCAATAACAAATGTTTCATTTACTACTTAGGCACTTCCCAAATTAAGTCAAAGCAAGAAAAAGTGTGTACCCTTTATTTTCCATTTCAAGTTCATCATCAACCCAGGAATAAATCTGTGTGGCTAAGATCCCAGACACATCAAGTTCCTGAATATCATGGCTGGAAGCTATTGCTATGCAGTTTCTGTTTGCCTAAAAATATAGAGAAGAAAACGTAAGCACTTTGTTAAACATGAACCTGAATATGTCTGCAATGTTAATATTGTATAATAAACCAACATTTATTCACAGTAGCCTTATCACCAAGATATTTTCCAAGTAAAGAGGAATGGAGTCAACATGTTGTTTACAAATACATCCTGGAAAGCACACAAACTATAGATTTTAGGCAAATCAATCACTAAGTGGCCCAGGTAAAAACAAACAATACAAGCTTGTCACGTGTATTTAAGTGGAATAGCTTAAATATAATGCATTGTTTATATTTAAACAATTTGACTTCTTTAACCTGAACATAAGCAAAGCATACTAGTATCAAATACATTATGGGGAAATGGTACATACCAAGTGCTTGTTGCATTGGTTCGATTTCTTTAATTGCAAACTGCAAAAACAGATGTAGCCAGATTTACTGTTCTTGTAGCCACAGAGAAAAATGCGGAGACTCTCCGAGTCTTTCGCCCCGGAAGGATTAGCGCTGCAGGGTTCTATGCTTTTGAATGGGACCCTGCAGCATTCATTTTTCGCTTGATGGACCATCTTGCAGGTAGAGAAAATCAATAGCGATGAGCTGCGCAGCAGTGTTCGGTCCCTGTCCCTGCCTGCCGCCTGAATCCCTGTCCCCCGCTCTCTGAAGGTAAAATATGCAGGCTGTACAGGCATACCCCACATTAACGTACGCAATGGGACCGGAGCATGTATGTAAAGCGAAAATGTACTTAAAGTGAAGCACTACCATTTATCGATGCATGTTCTGTACTACAATCGTCACATACGTGCATAACTGATGTAAATAACGCATGTGTAACAAGCCCTATAGTCTCCCCGCTTGCGCACAGCTTCGGTACAGGTAGGGAGCCTGTATTGCTGTTCAGGACGTGCTGACAGGCGCATGCGCAAAGTGCTGTTTTCTTATTGGGCGATATGTCCTTACTCGCGAGTGTACTTAAAGTGAGTTTCCCTGTAGTTCCCTTTTCCTGGATGATTTAGATGCCCTTATATGGGCTCTCATCATGAGGGGAGGCTATATGGCCATATTTGGGCATCTACTGTACATCACCAAGGGGGTTGGACAGGACAGGGGGGTTGTAGCCCCCTTTATGTAGATGCCCAAATATGGCATATAGCCGCCTCCTCATGACGAGAGCCCATATAAGGGCATATACATCATCCAGGAAAAGGGTACTACAGCCGGCATCTTTTCCCTTCAGAGAGCGTGGGACACGGATCCAGGCGGCAGGCAGAGGCGGCTGCAGACAGGGACCGGACACAGCTGCGTGGCTCTTCTGAAAGGTGAGAAGTGGTATTTTCTCCCTGCAGATGGCCCAGGATGGAATCTTCGAAGTTGTGAGATCTGTAGCCGCATCGGCACAGTAACAATCGTGGCACATTCGTAATACGGTGGAGTTTTCATTATTGGGTCACAAAATGCATGGTCAAGTAATTAGAAAAATATCAGTGTTGCTTTTGGTGTTTGAATGACCGTATTATAAATGGGAATCCCATGTTGTGCAGATGTTATTCAAAACAATGAATCCCACTATAGAGATCACTTAAATCAGGGGGGGTGGGGGGGGAGGAGGAAGGGGAAGATAGTGAGAGGATGAGAGAGAAAGAGGCGGAGGAGAGAGAAAGAGGAGGCGGGGGAGAGAGAAAGAGGAGGCGGGGGAGAGAGAAAGAGCAGGGGGGGGGAGAGTGGGAGCAGGCGGGGGGGAGTGGGAGCAGGCGGGGGGGAGTGGGAGCAGGCGGGGGGGAGTGGGAGCAGGCGGGGGAGAGTGGGAGCAGGCGGGGGAGAGTGGGAGCAGGCGGGGAGAGTGGGAGCAGGCGGGGGAGAGTGGGAGCAGGCGGGGGAGAGTGGGAGCAGGTGGGGGAGAATGGGAGCAGGCGGGGGAGAGTGGGAGCAGGTGGGGGAGAGTGGGAGCAGGCAGGGGAGAGTGGGAGCAGGTGGGGGAGAGTGGCAGGAGGAGGAGAGGGGGGGATAGTGAGAGGAGGGGGGCAGAGAGAGAGAGGGAGCAATGAGAGGGGGAGGGGGAGAGAAATAGAGGGCTGGGGAAGAGTGAGAGGACAAGAGAAAGGTGTGCGTGAGAAAAGGTGGGTGTAAGAGAAAAATTGGGGAGGGAATCACAGGGCAAAGCTGTCAGTGGCACAGCCCGGTTCACACAGTCTGACACCCTCTCTCTCCCCCCTCCCCCCTGCACTTCCACTGCCCTCCCCTAAGGCAGCAGCGGGAAGGACAGTAACCCACCAAAAAAAATGTGTGCCCATTTATTGTACCATCTGAATAATGGCGAAACCTTACTTAAATGGAGTCCGATGGCATAATATCTGCTGTAAAACAGAAGCCAAGAATTTTTTTATTTTTAAAGCACGTCTAAAAGTTGTGTGCGTGGTTTTCAGGTACCAGCTTGGTTTTAGCCAAGAGAAAGCATGTTCATGATGCTGCACACTTCTTGCAGATTGTCCTGAATACAACTCTATTCTGTTTTAGCACACAGCACTTCTAGAAAATGGCACCTTTCTGATTTGCCAAACAAACTCCATACTGTACTTTTATGACCTTTCTACTGTATATTGTAACCGATTAATCTAGTGCTGGAGGAGTCACCAATACATTACATTGCAATCTTTTATTTACAGGGTGTCAAAATTTTCTGCAGCGCAAAGCAACTGCTGTCCAATGTCCGACAACGTACACAAATATATTACAGACTTAACAAATATTAAGTCCCCTCCACCACATATAGTGCAGAATAAGTGAGTTTTTCAGTATTCAGTATATATATATATATATATATATATATATATATATATATATATATATATATATATATATATATATATATATATATATATATATATATATATGTTGCACTAAAATGGTTAACATATTTATTAATGAAAAGTATAAGAAATGTTAATTATTATATTAAACTAGATATTTATTAGATAACTATGGTAAAATGTTAATTAACAACGTACAACTAAGCAAATGAAGAAGTAGAAATGACATCCCCCAAAGTTGGCAATCATACCCTGAATACTCACTTTATTTACAGCAAAAGCTGTGATGATGTCAGAGTCTTTATGAATAATTCTTGCTCTGCCCCCGGAGTACCCCATATCTGCTTCAATCTGTAGTAGAATGTTGTTTAATTACAGTAATGTAGAACAATGCAGCATGCATTCTTCCAATAAGCTCATTTCAATAAAAGTACAGGCCTCTAAATGCTAGTCAGTGTAGCTTCGGAAGCCTCTATTGAAAGCACCATCATAAACATGTAAAACAAACATCAGTAAATACAGTCACACAACAGTAAAAAATTAATAAAAAAAATATGTATTTAATTCATCCAAGATTTCAAAATGTAGCACAAATGCTTCAGACAAAAAGGCAAAAAATTACCCTTTGCAACAGATAACAGGCTGTAATTCTGTCTGCCCACGTTTAAATATTAACTACTGGAGACTGGAATGGGACCTTCGGCCGCGACCAAAGTGCCGCCAGCAGTCCGACGCCACTACAACTCGCCACCGCTACGAAGCGCCATCTTTAAATGTCAGACAGCCGAGCGTGCCATCGGAGCGGCAGTCAAGGGACTAGGAGCGCACAACGGGTGAAGGTCATTTTCTGATCGGCTAATTGTACAGCAGCGAACTGCCGGCCGCGCTTTGGTCACGGTCAAACGGCTGAGGCCAAAAGGTCCTAGGCCGATTGGAGATACGTTATCACGCCTTTAGTAATGGCTATAATTTCTTTCATGCTTCTATATATAATGGCAAGTGATACCGGTCAATGACGTTAATTGTTTAGACAATATTTCTGATTTAAGTATCAAAAACGACTCCATGAAATGTAAGATGCAGTTATTAATATCCCACCAAAATACATACCTCATTCAGACATCTTTTTTTCGCGAATATGTTTCTTATAAACGTTTCTTGGATACCTTCTTGTTTTACCAGGTATTGCCAGAGCCTCTTCACCGGAAGTGTGCTTGATTGTTTTGATCTGCAATGTAACATTACAGCAGCTTACATCAGTCGTGCCATAAACCCCCAAAAAGAGGCACAATGTAGGAATACACTAAATGAGTGGACTTCACATTGCATAAGTTCTTCCTACTTACCACTTAGATTGTAAGCTCTTCAGAACAGGGACTCCTTTTCTAATGACTACTTTTATGTATGATGTGCTTACTCCTATTATGTTTTGTCTATTACCCCTGCAAAGCGCTATGTACATGAATGGCGCTAGACTAAAAGCTATACATAGATATGTTTATAGATCACATAATGCATGTAATAGATAAGAGATTATATGATCTGCCTATATAGATCATATAATGCAGCACACATTGTGCGCCACCCAAAGGTGGCAGCTCTAGCAATATTGTTTGCTAGAATTATTTATTTCGATAGTTGACACATTGTACAAGATGATTCAGGTGTCATTGCAGCTGTAGTTCCAGAGACTGCGAATTTACAGGCTGTATATTAGGATCATTTCCTCTAAAAAAACAATATTGCAATATAAAGCAATGCAGAATACATTTAAGAACCTCATATGAAATGTTTTGCTTAGAACATCGAGACCACATGTCTACATTGGTTCCTACTAGTAATTACACTTGTTTAATTAGAGGGTACTAGAATTGGGGAATAAGCACTTCTAAACACTTCCCAAACAGCATTTAATAAACAGACCGCAAAAACAAGAGTTCGAATTTTGATTCTGGTGTTGTAAAAGGAGAAATGTTTTCAACAACAAAGACGAACCGGCAAAAAAAAAAATTAAATCTGAATTTATCAAGAAAACAAAAACAATCACATTGAAAACCAAAATATTGTATCTATAGTAATACAAGAAGAGATCTTTAGAATATGAAAATGTTTATTCAAAAGAAGTTCAGATATATGAAAAGGGGGAGTTAAGTAATCTATTGATAGAGGCTATTCACTGCACAAATGTTTTGTGTATATCAGTCAAAGGGCTACTAACCTGAAAGGGGTGTTTGTTGGCTCCAGCAAAGCTTTGTGCCGCAGGATAGCAGGACCTGCAGACAGAGCCTCTTCCGAGGTAGGTATGTTGATGAAGTCTTGTGGTGGCCCACCATATATTTCCAGTCGTCGTAATAGCACTTGCTCCCATCTCTGGAACGTCTTTAGAATGCCGTGACACAGAGGAGAAGCTACAGGAAGCTCTAAATAAGTATAAAAACACAGGCACGTGGAGGTATAGTTTATGACATTCCTTTTCATGTTACAGTATGACAAGTGAAGTACAGGTGCGCCGACGAGTATTCTAAAACTTGCCTTGGAAAATCTGGGGCTATCACCAACAAGATCCAGGTACATGCTGCAACATTTCTGGGACATTTCTGCAGAGACTAATGGCCCATTGGATTAACACAGCAGGGGTCCCTGGCAGTCCCATTCAGTTTGAATGGGACTGCCAGGGACCCCCGCTGTTAATCCGATGGGCCATTAGTCTGTCTGCAGAAATGTCACTGAAATGTTGCAACATGTACCCAGCATGGATCTTGATGGTGATTGCCCCAGATTTGTTTTAGAATACTCGTCGGCGCTACAGTAGTGTTCTATCTATACCATACAGTCACGCAAGTGATACACCATACTGTAAGTATGTGGAAATGTAGTAGTCTCTTTATGAAATCGCATAAACACTAATACATAAACCTTCTGTTATACTAAATGGATTTTCTCATTTTAAGAAAGGGTTTCAATACATCAAGAAAAACATCTTACATTTCAGCTTTCTCTCGATATGCTCAATGTCAATCCCGCCTTTGAGGTACATGTTTGAAATTATTAATGTTATGAGCAACTCAATTTACACAAAGGTGTAGTAAAACTCTTCAGTAAAATAAGCCGTGTGTGTGGGCGGACTAAACAATCAGCAGCACAGTTGTTTCCATTGCAGAACACCATCTGTTTTGCCTGTGACAATACATACGTTAACTTGTGTTTGGCTTTTCATCATTTACAGCATGTAACATCCTGGTGTAGCTCATGTTTAATTTCGTTTCCAAAACCAGAAAGTCTAAATATTACCTGAAAGTTCATGGCCAGCGAAAGGATAGAAGGTTTTCAGATTTTGAAGCACAAACTGTACCATCGTGAGACGCATTAAAGCCCAGCTATAAGTGAAAAATAGAATATTACGTTCCTATTAGATCAATCGTTGATACAAATAATAGTCACATGTACACCTAACAGCCCATTGTGTAGCTATACTAATTGAAAGAACATTTTTAAAAATGGCACTTGTCCTATAAGTGGGCTAATGTTCGGTGCAAGCACATGCATCGACAAGTTCCTTAAAACCTTTTGGATTGGTTTTCTGAAGACCAGGAAATTCCCATTAATGGTTTAAAAGACTGTTCTATCTTGCAATTTCAGGTTATAATTCTATACACTGCACTACCAAGATTAGAGTGAAAGAATCCACCATGTCTCATGGCAGCAATTATTTCCAAACATGATTTGGGAATCATTTCCAGGCACAATTGTGTTAATGGTAAGCCATGGATGGATCATTTGTTTTTGTATCAAAAATAATTGTGTTAACTTAAACATTTAAAGATAAAAAGCAGACCAGAGGCACTAGCTATTTTGACACCAACTTCAAGCTGGCTAAAAACTATTTAAAAAAAATGGTTGAAGTAACATTATGGTTAAAGCATGCATTAAATTATTCTTTCAATTACAATTTCATATTCTAATTCTACTTTGCAGACATTATGCTTTGCATTCTTTCCAACACTAAACTTGTAGCATTGTGTGTGTTGAACCTCTGTACTTTCTGTAGTGGGACCAACTTCATGCTATACTTTACCAATGACACATTTAATAAAAAGGAGGGACTTTTTTTTAAGTAACCCATTTTTGTATAGTAATGTACAATAAAACCGCTTCTGTACTTCATGTAATGCTATTTTGTAATTGTTACGGCAATCAGAATCTTAGTGTGCTCCAATGAACAAACGATCTACATCACTTAACTCTTTCAAGTGAAATGGTTTCAGCAAGAGACAACATATTCTTATTTAAATCCTATCAAAGCATTGTGAGGTATCAGTCAAAGTCAAACCATTATATTTTACATTCCTTGGAAGTGCCCTCAAGTAGAAAAAACAGAAACAGACAAAATCAAGTACTGTCATAGATAGCAAGGTAACCAGGAAGTTAAATCCAATGCAGAGTTTTGTGTTTCCTTATGAAATTGTATCCTATATGATAAAGCTTATTTTTTTGTGTGTGGTTATTTTGTGTGCTTCATCTAGGGAATAACTGTTGGGCCGCAACCATGGTGGAGCGATTTGTGCTCTCCAGGTAGAAGCGACCGGAGGGGGGGGGGGGGGGGGGCGGGGAGCATGTCGGGGGCATGTCTGAGGCATGGTCGTGATGTCACGGAGCTGGTTCACCCTCATTGGGCGAACCGCTCACGTGACCCTGGCGTCGTGCGACAAACAAATGTATTTCCTTGCTCATCGTGCGCTCTATGGCCTCACGGCATTTGAAAATAACTGAAACAGGAGGGGAATTTTTGATCTCTACAGTGTTTGAATGGTGATTTCATTCGTGTACCACTGTACCATACAGAGCACACTTTTTTTTGTTTTGTTTGTTTTTACAGCACTTTTATTTAGTCTTATATTGAAATTATTCAAAAATATATGAGGGGTTGTAGTTCAGATACATTTTATAGTACATGTAGCACATCATTTTTCTTTTGTTTTAATTTAAAAATAAAGAATGCAAATATACACTGTAATTTTTTTACAGAAAGTAAAAGCAAAGAACTTAATCCTATTTGTAGGGTTATATGGCAGTCAGAACGTTTCATGCATAGGAGGTACCAAAACATCTCACTGAAGATATACCCTCAAGTCCAGAGTCAAAGATTGATTATGAGGAGGAGGATATAGATAGAAGATAGAGTGGCTCCCTGACTTCCCAGTCACATTGACTCAGATGTCTGACAAAGACACAGTTGAGGATGAAGCACGATTACGTCGTCCTAAGCCATTGATTGGAAGAGTAGGAAGTGGTGGAACTGACTTCTGTGGCATTTCGTGGATGTCACCATTGTCAACCCGCACATTTTTTTCAAGATCAACAAAATGAAGCTGAAAGCCTTCTCCTGCTAAATGGTTACAGGATTGGTGGGAACATATGCTGGGAGAAGAAGCTCTAGTGATGGACAAAGATCCAGTGAGGGAAGAAGAGGCCAAGAATAAGTCCGGCGACAGAAGCCATACATACCCCCTTGAACTACACACTGCCTTATATTTCCATATACACAGCACGTCAAGGCACTAAGCTAAATACTGCTAGGGAGCCATATTGTACCAGTTGCATGTGCTCTGAATATAAACTGTGGTTGTGCTTAAGCAAATTCCAGAACTGTCTCTATTTACAATCAGACGTCAAGGATATGCTAGATGGATTCCAGGGGACTTTTATCACAGTGGTTTCCGGGCGAAACCACGTAAAAACTCGGAGACCACCACTACCCCCAATTTTTTTTCTTCATATTTTTGTTCCACTTTAACATGGAATATTGTAATTTTTCCATTGACGCATTACTACAAAAATTTTTATGTTTTTGTGCCTCGAAGCGTTAAGCTAGGAAGCATGCATACCTTTCAGCCAGCTAAAGGAACATGCAGTGTAAATATTGTAGGATTATGTGGTCTTCGTTTGAAATGGTAAAGACATAACTTTCATGGCAGTGATTGCTTTTTCATTTGTCAGGGCAATTTTGCTGAAAATGTAACCTTCTCTGAGGGATTTTCGGATAATACTTTGTTTTCATATTGTGCTGCCAGTTTAGACTGCACCCTAGCCAGTTACACAAGTATAAAAAAATAACTATTTGAAGCAAAAGAACTGGATCGTGGCACTGGGTCGTGAGAATGAACCTCTCAAGAGCCAATCAATGGCACAATCCTGTTCTTTTGCTTCAAATACTTCATTTTCTTATACTGTACTACAACAATTGTCCTACCATTTCAATACCTTTCTTTCTCTCCCATTCATCCCCATCTGGTTCCCAAATTAACTGCAAATATATATAAAAAATGTTGAGTACTGGAGAAGTATGTAATGCATGCAATGCTACGGGGCTACTATACCTGTACGAATTGGCATTGGAATGTTCTTGGATCTGGATATCAGACAATGAGACGTCGTCCTCCTCATCACTTCCTTGACTCTCCTCCGAGTCATACTCAAGTCTGTTATGTAAAGGTGGGAGAAAAGGCTGCAAAGGAGACGTTGCATGTTTAAGTGAGCAATCCCTGGCAGCTGACTGAAAATCAACATTTGGTAAAGAATAATCTAATTAGCTTTCTAAAACCAATATAACTAGGCTTAATGCAAATATTTGGTTGCCTTTGCTTCTTCAGATATTAAGCAAAAACTCCTATTTTTGGGAGGAGTTTTAGATGGTAAAGGGTTTGTCAATCAAGTGTTCGCCCTAACCTGTCCTCATGAGAGGGCAAATAATTGAATAGGAAGACAGGGAAGTTGTGCCTGTGCAATCGCTTGTTGAACATAGAAGTAATGACAGAAGAGTAGAGATCGAGGAAATCAAACGCCTCCAATGTATCCTCTTACCATGTTTACAAACCATTAAAAACAAAAAGTCATTCAATTTAAACCGCTTAAACGTTTCCCTGCCATTAGTCCTAGGAGGAACTGCCATAGGAAGAGATGGAGGTTGCTCAATTCTGGACCAACAAAACCCACAAAATCATGTGTTACCTTTGCTATGAAATAATCCCAAATACTAAGCTCGGGAGGGATGAATTTTTCACGGAAAACAGGCACCTCCTGATCTACCACCGGTGAAGCAGAAATGGGTTGATTTTCCTTGGGTGGCACTTTTGTAGAAATCCTAAAGCGTTTTTGGAGTTTGTTGCCTTCATCTACCGGAGGAGATACTACCAAAATGAAAAACAAAACAAAAAACAATTTAAAGCATTATTTAGCTGCCATTAAAAAGAGGCGATGCTACCCCAGCACTGATTGTGTGTGATAATTACTCACAGGTTGGTCGTTTAGAAATTCCAACAAAAAACAAAGCAATAAAACAGTCTCATAATTGCACATCAATGTGCAATATTAGAACAGCTCAAAGTCCTATCCCCACAATCATGTTAAAAGTCATCAATCCTCATCTCGGCAGGAAACTACTCTACCACCAAAATAAAAAATGTCACCGAAAACACAATCTTTAATGCTGGTGAGCAGAAAGCTACCTCTGTAATATATCTAATGCACAGGTGGTCTTACTTACCACGTAATAATGGCAGCTGAGGCAGGTAGTCACATCTGCCGACTACAATGGAGACTTTATAGAACATTTATATATCGCACACGATTGCTCGCCTGACGTTAAACTATAATATTGTATATATGTGCTACGCTGTGGGGCATTCATGAAAACAAGGAGCGTCGTTTATGGATGTTAAATAACACGTCGTGCCAATCTGATATATACTTCATAGTGAATGCGTGGAGCAGGAGTGTGGTTATTTTTACACAGAGCCACATCGGAGGGATGCACGGTCACTACAAACATGTACAGATCTGATTAATATGAAAGAGCCAAGATAAAATATTGCCGCCCTGGGTCAAGTCAATGGCTACCCCTACCCAAACATTATTATTGTTGTGTATTTATTCAATAGGAAAGAAAATGAATGCTGTGTAACAAACATCAGACCTTTATGTCTGATTAATAGGAAACCCAAGTGTCATAAAAATGTATTCAGTTAAAACCGGTCAGTCAATCTCACAAAGTAATAATGCATCTTCCCTTACAATGCCAATTGGAAACAACTTACCTTTGTTAAAAGACGTAAATACTTAATCCACAATGCATTCTACATTTTATCAATGAAACATCTGATTAACGTGCACACACTGCATGCACATGCCCAACTAAAAGTGCAATGGTAAGTTTGGAAATGGAAGAAAAACACCAGCCATTTAACATGAGAAATCTATATAAACATAAAACATGTAAGTAAATATATAAAACAAAAGCAAAGCGCCGATCTGTTCCCTACAAATAATAAAATGTGGCTAACTGTGCTGAATCTATTTTATTAAACGTGCAATTCAGACAAGCCGGGAACCCCACTTCACATCTACAGTACCCCACTTATGAAAATTCTACACCTTCGCTACAAGTCTGCAGATGGTATTGGAAGTTATTCATAAGCAGGTTCAAGAAGTAGTACGCAGAGAAGTCTGACATTTAAGCCACTAAATTATGTTGCAAGCCTGCTATCCAATTCATGTACTGTAGCTTAAAACATGTAGTCTCTAAAACGAACATTCTGCCAATGTAGAAGTAAACCAAGAAAACACAAAAAGTGTGAAACCCCTGCACAGATTGCAATTGCAGATCAGACAAGACAAATCATGGAATTCTTAAAGGAACAGAAATGTTTTAGTCTATTTAATGTTATTTGGCATATAACCTGAGTTTCTCAGTTATGTTATTATATAATTGCATGCTCCAGGTTTGGTAGCCATTCACCCCTACCACTGCTGCACTAAGCAAAGCATCAACCGTGACTCGATTAAAACCTAATTAAAAAAGAAAGAAAAATGCTGCCAGTTTATTAAACTTCAGATACAGGTTACGTTATGTTAGTTAAACAGACTTCCTAGGACATTTATGTTATTTAATAAATAAGAGTAAGGGGCCATTAACCGTTCGGGTACAAAAGAGACCATAGTACCAAAGTACCATGGACCTTGCAGGATTACGATCACAATTGCTTGTGTAGTGATTAAAATGTAACGGCACGTCCCCCAGTGACGCCAACAATAGAGACTCTTCCTCTTCACTCACTACTCATCGCCCCTAAAACACAAACAAAGACTTGACATCTTGAGAACGTGACGGGGGTCTCAAAGGAGTTAAAGTTGGAGATTGTTGCAAACAGGTCTGTTTTTTAATGTTCTGAAATCCCCGGGGATAAAAAAAACAAAAAAACATGCTAGTCGAGCTAGTGATGCAGATGTCACCGGAAGGCATGAATCTCATACACTGTTGGTTTGACTTGAGAATGCCTCCACTGACAGGCTGCACATTTCCCAGCTGCACTGGCACCTTTGAGATTGCCATTTTAGAGATAAATTGTATTAATGATCTTCGCCTGGAACAAACCACTTAACAAAAAAGATCTATTGTTCTTTATCCTGTTGCAGGACAGTAGTGTCTACAGATATTTCTTAAGCTAATAGCTACAGTTTTTGTTTAATGTAACTAATGATTTTGCACTGTTAAATGTGCATTTCTAAAAATAATTGAAAACGTGCTATTTTTTGTGTGTCTTTTGTTAGAACTTCTTGTGCTTCCCCCAAGAAGCTGGTGCCTTAATAAAATAACCCTCCTAAATACTGTATATACTATTATATATGCACATACACACATATATGGCCCTTTACTCCTATACTCCATTTCTTGTTGTGCTTTCATCATGTTCTATAAAGTGCATGGACTAGTTGTGTTATTTCTAAGAATTAATGTATAATTCCCACAATCTGTTCCCCTAATGGAGCAGCCTGCAATGCATTCATTCCTGAACAGAAAGGTTTAGTGAGATGGCTTTTCAAAACCAAGCACTGATGGCTCTCAAACAGAAACAGAAAATACAAGCACACAACTTCCAAAGCATAAAACTACCCCAAACAGATGTTAACATAGAAGAATGTAAAGCTAAACAAAACATTAAAGAATATGGATTTCTAACCGTTTAAATTGACCTGAAAATGTCTTCCCAATGTAGAAAATGTGGAATTACAATGATTTTTTATATATCAAATCTTAAATTTGAGCATGCAGAATTAATCAATGCACATTTTCATGTTATATCAACATTTAGAAATCCATCAAGCCACGATACAAAATAAATGCAGGCGTCAAAAACAAAACCACTCTAAATGTTGTTCTATTTTCTAGGTATGCAAAATCAGAAGTATGCACGCTCAGCTTCAAGGCCTAAAACTAAAGCCTAATATCTTGCCTGCAGGGCTGGGTGGGCTATGAGTACTGATGGCAGTAAGGGCTTTGGAAAAGCCAACACATTCCATGGAGAACACTACAACCTGATGTGGGCTAGGAATAGAAAAGTATTTTCCTGCCAAAACAAAGAGAGAGAAAACATTCAGTGCAAACGTGGGGCAGGAAAAGGGATTTGAGCGAGCATTGAATTGAACTACAAACTTTTGAGATCTTGAATAAACTTGGTCAGTTAGGTAAACGAACAACTCAATTTCTATCTGCTATCGGTTCTAACTCTTGGCCAACACTTTTTCCAGTTAAAGCAGTATTGAATGTTTATTACCATAAAAATAGGAAGGTTATTTACATTCGTTTCTTACTTAAACTTTCTACGGTCATTTACATTGAAGGTAATCTAAAGAAAACTTTTTTGGGGGATGTGCAGAACTACACCTGCCATCAATGCATAGTCATCTAGTTTTTGTAGTTCAAGTGAGTGAAAGAAATACAGACAAGCCAGGGTTCAAGGTCACTGAGCTAGAGAAGCAAGAGTAAAGAATTCATGTGTTTTGATATTGCATGAATAAATTCCAACAGGACATACTTCCCCTATCAGTACCTGATCAGAACTCCATCAATGCTTATACATGCAATGCTGCTTTAAATACACAGTAAGAAATACATTTTCAATTCAGAAGGCCGTTAAAAACAAAATGGACAATACAACTTTATTCTCATTGGTTTCTATTTTGAAAGCCCCTTCCCCCTTCTGCATCCCCCACCAAAGAACATGCAGCTTGTGGTACTAATGTGTCATCAAAAATAGTGGCTGCACAAATACTTAATGACAGAATAGAGGCAGTTATGAAATACACATTTTTTTTAATTTAAACAAATAGAAAACCTAAAACATATACAGTAAAAAAAAGTAAACTGAAAGAGAAACTGAATAAGTAATCAGACTAAACTGAGAAAGGATTAGCGAGAGTAAAGAAATAGGCAAGAAAATATAACGTGGAAAACAACTAACCCTGTTCTCAATCATCTTCTGTGCCGCTAACATCACCTGAACAATGTGCCAACAATGAAGCTTTTCAAATATACTGTAACCAACCTGTTACTGGTTTAATAGGGATCTGCCCTCTGTCTGGAATTCGTGCGCCTCCTCCGAAGACTGCAGACCACATTTTGTCAGTTAAAGGATGCGCAACAATGCAAAATAACTCTTGGCTCGAATGTGTCGCCAGGCCATGGATGAAAAGGCTCAGATACACTGCAGTGAGAATCTCACACAAGAGGACAGTTAGTCCTGGCTGGGCTTCTTCTCCAGCAGAATTCAACAAGCTTATTAAAGCACTAATTCCTGTGGGATGATGAGGAAAGGTTAGTCAGAACATCCAATTATATATTGCAATGTGCAATAGTAAGCTCTTGAAAACCAGATGTGAGTCTTACAAAATTAATCTGCATCTGCTCGTATCTCACTTATTATGTAAAACATGCCTATCGTGTTCATTATGTGCGACTGCAAAAGGCGCATATTTAGCCAATGGTCCTAATGGGATGAGAAAGTCTGCAATTTTCTTATTCTATGCCGGTGACATTTCAACGAGACGTATAGAATGCTGAAAACAGCAAACTTTGAAAAAAGCAATTTAGGATTTCTATAAAGAATGTATTAGAGGAAAATAAATATACTTAAGCAAAATTTGCTGTGCAGTAGGGAACACCACTTTTCTAAATGAAGCTTCTCCTAACTATATACATGGTCATGATGTGTATGGATTAATAGACAGGAAACATGAACAAGGTGGTGAATTAACATGATACAGGCATACCCCGCATTAACGTACGCAATGGGACCGGAGCATGTATGTAAAGAGAAAATGTACTTAAAGTGAAGCACTACCTTTTTCCTACTTATCGATGCATAAACTGTACGGCAATTGTCATATACGTGCATAACTGATGTAAATAACGCATTTGTAACAGGCTCTATAGTCTCCCCGCTTGCGCACAGCTTCGGTACAGGTCGGGAACCGGTATTGCTGTTCAGGACGTGCTGACAGGCGCATGCGTGAGCTGCCGTTTTCCTATTGAGCGATATGTACTTACTCGCGAGTGTAATTAAAGTGAGTGTCCTTAAAGCGGGGTATGCCTGTACTGTAGCATGTACCAGTTCAGTAGTGATGTAATTTCTAACAATACGAAAATTATATCTACTGGACAGTATACAATTCCCTATAGACCGAAAAAATGCCATTGCAGAAACTACTGAATATCAGAATTTGCAATTATAATTAAAAAAAAGTACAAATGTGTAAAAAAAAAAAAAAAAAAAAAAAAAAAGGAAACTTTGATTTAAAGATGTACAATATGTAATCTCTTATGATGGACAAACTGTGCCCAATTTGCCCTCAAATGTAAAAATTCCACGCTAAAATGGAGAAGTAAGGAGGGATTCACCGGAAGAGAGACCTGAAACGCATAGCAACTTCTAGCAATGTGTTGCAGGTTTCTGACAGAGAAAGGGTTAATCCACCAGTTTCTAATAGAACCTGAAAGTCAGAAATGTACTGTATGTAGCCAAGTAGACTGCTACATCAAACAATAATGTTCCAGTTCATTTACATCTATTAACAAGAATGTCATTCTTTATCATTGATTATAGATTGGTTTTGCCACAGGAAAATTAAAGAAATATAAGTGACACGATGTTCAAATTATCAATACAATAACATTTGTACACCATCTGTAACATCATTACCTGGCCACTGAATAGGTGAGGTGTTTGGAATCACTGCTTCGTCCATGCTTGTTGCTCTCAGAGGCCGTCTCTGGGTAAGTAGCACACTCTGGTACACCATGCCCGTGAACAGGTTTGTGTGCAAGGAGGAACTGGAAAGAAAGTATGTCATTAAAGCAGCAGCCCTGTCCCGCTTGCCTTTGTTTTTATAGTTATAAAATTGAAGCAGAGGGTTTCCCTCTGACCTGCATTAATGTCAGCTGAAGGGAGCCCTGCTTCCCGAGATACTTACCTCTGTAGGGGCTGCCAGTAGCAGCTCTGGCTGGGCTATTGAAATGGCGGATTTAAAGCTACCGTGTCACACGGGTCAATTGGAACCCATGATGTCACCCCTTGCGGCTTCCTATTGGCCCACGTGATCGGGACATTTACCTGCAGAGTTGTTACCGGCACCGTCTACGGAGGTAGGTATCTGGGGAAGAAGGGGGTCTCCAGAGCTGAAATTAAAGCAGGTCAGGAGACCACCCCATGATTCCCACCAAATTTAATTTGAGGGGAGGGGCATCTATTCCTTTAAAAACAGAGCAATCTGCTAAAGCTAAAAAATAATTGCATACTTTGAATTGGTTCACGTGATTTTCAGACTTTATCCCCAATTGTGGAGCAGTTCATGGGCAAATGCAGGGGTACAGACACTTTTCAGTTGGTGCCCCCCTGCCAACGCTCCCCCCCTGCTCGCGTCCCCCCCCCCCCCATCACCTGCTCCCAGGCTTCGGCGGCGTCATATGACATCACAATGCCATGTGACGTCGTGTTGTTGCCATTTGACCCTGCGGCGTCATTTGACAAAGCATGGTCAAGGCGACACCGAAGAGCCAGCTGAGAGCAGGTACGAGAAGTTGCAGAGGCCTCATGCGTCCCCCTGGCATTTATTTTAAATGCCTTGGGGAAGAGCGCAGAGCCTCTGCAACCACCGTGCACCCCATGCAAATCCAGCACCCCCTAGGGGGCGTACCCCCCAGTTTGCGCACCCCATGGCTAATGTATAATCCTATCTATATTGTTTCCTTTGTGATCATACACCAGCAAAAAAAAACTAAAGCAGCTCGATGGTCTGCCTTGTGCTTAGTGGTTTTGGAGTTATTAAGAGATGGATGGAAGTTGAAGTCATCATCAAAAATCTGTCCCTTTGCTTTTGGCTCCAACGTATGTATGGTTGTGTACTTAAAATGTGGAATTCATTACCCATGGAGACTGATTGCACATACAATAGATATATCTTCATAAAATGTTGGAAATCTTTAAAGGAAAGGTATACAGGGATATACCAAATAAGTAAACCTGGGAAGGATGATACATGGAGAAATTCGAGTGTCAATATTTGGAGTCAGGAAGGAATTAAATTGTCCCCTTATGAGACAGCATTGAATGTTTCACAGGGGTTTCTGTTTGCCTTCGTCAGAATCAAAATAATGTAAATACAAATATAGGAAAAGTATCGAACATCTACATTTCGCATAGGTTGAACTCTATGTACATATATCTTTTTTCCATCTCTTCTACTATGTAACAAATAAAATGTTCACAATGTTCTGCAAAAATTACACAATAGAGGGAAATATTCTACAAAATGGGGGCAAGTGCATTAAATCTAAAAAGGAACAACGAGAGTCCATGCATCCAATATAATACAAGAGGATAGTTTAGCCTTTAAACTAAGACTATACTGCACAAGTATTATTACAAGAAAATCTGTGTTGTGCTTCGATTCAGCATACAGATGCAGCGGCCATTATTTTAACAAATCACGCAGTGTATACCTCGGAATACCCACGTCATGGCGCGGGGTTTCTTCCAACAGTACCGCCTTAAAACGCGAGTGCAGGAAATGGCATTTTACTGTTCTGGCTTTTAAACACCTGAAATTGACACAGTAGCACAGTACTGTACACATTACAATTCATTCATTTCATTGGATTTAATTGTACACAATCCATGAAATTCAAACAAAGCAACCGCGATAAACATGTGTGCCTGGGGCGTTTGGCCACGTTCATGCCGAGTGGAGTACAGAAGCGCACACGAAAATGGCGCAGTGATTTCTTAAAATAATGGCCGCTGCATCTGTACATCTGCTTTCACTAGATTATACTTTGTCCTAACCAGCTTTGTACCTGTTGACTTGCCCTCCACAAAGGCACTGATATATACAAGCAGACAGTGATGCAGCCAGAGTATGCATTACGTATATCTGGAGAAAAACAAACAAGAAACATTTGCTAGATTAGTACATTTCACACTTAACAGACGTCTCACACACACACACAAGTTACGTTTTTGTACGTAAGTATTAAAGGCAAGTATCTATAGTAAAATTACAATATACCTTGTTATTCTGAACATCAGGATGAGGTGGTGAATCAAGATTGATTATGGCATGCAAGATATCATGGGTTAAGTTGCTGAGATGCAATAAAGGATTGGCCACTACAGTTTTGGCACTAGCAGTGCAGGCAAAAAGAAGTGGAATTGATGTCTGCCCCGTCTGTGGACTTGAAAGGACTGTACAATCCTGAAAGATATAAAAAGAAACATTGAATGTGTTCGTTTAAGGAGCCTGAAGCCAACACCCGCACGGTATGAACATTGCATTGTAAAATCGTAGAATGATGCACACAGTGTGAAGACTCGACAAACAGATGTCACTCACTTAAAACCCCAGGTTCAGGCAGAAGAAAGAAACGCAGACTTGCATCCAAGGACAACGAAAGTACCCTGAATCCGCATATCCCACAGAAATCTACTTTAGAAACCAGCAGACTACATTCTTACTCAGCTTTTATCAAACTTCCTGTATTAGATTTAATTTATTACGAGATCTATTAAAATAAAAGCAGTGTATTTTTTCCCATACGGTAGCTCTTGGGCAAGAGGGGCATTGTGCTACTCTCCGAGGTTAAACCCTCTACAGAAGCTATATATAATCAGCAGGAATCTGTGGCCGGAGATTTGGGATGTCACAATACACACCAAGTTGCTGAAAAGGAAACTTACTGCAAAAGAGCAAACTGACATTAATATGCAGCAAACATGTCTTAAAGAAAATGCCCGTGTAATGAGAATTCTATGCCAACAAAGGGGGATCAGCATTTGCTTCCTGTACATAACATACATGACTACAGCAGTGGGGCTGGTCATTACTGGAAATGAATATTCAAATTTGTTTTTGGTGTATTCACTAGATTTTGCTTATTTTTGTGAAAAGCCTCATTTTGTAAATGTCAATTAACTCTTTAAAAGTCGTTTTTAGATCCTGTCAAATTTCTTTCAAAACATTGTTTTTGCTGCCTCCTAAGACACCTTCCAAAACAAAAAATTGAATTTTAAAGTGTACCAACACTTATTTGTGAGACCTCAGAATCTATTATTCATATATAAGAAGCTATACAAGAAGGATGCTTAAAAAGCAGCAATTCAAGCTGCTTGGGATTTTTTGTATTGACCCTTTTTGTTTGTTTTCATCTCTTACCCGAACCAAAGGGCCTCCTGCAGCATACCCAACATCCAGGGCAGGGACCCCCTCCCTCCCAGAGTTATGTTTTTTTGGGCCAGTTTTATCACAAAAAAAAAAGGACAAACATGGCAGCTGATTACAAATGTGCCCCCCAGGGTCAGTAATGGAAAGCCGTAACGTTGCACAGTTTCTTTTGGCTACCCCATGCCCCAGTGGTCATATTGTTTCCACAGTTTGCCTGGTGAAATGGTTGGTCCACCCTGGGCTTTGCTGCTCTAGAACCAAAGGGATAGAGGTGGGGGAGGCGTAGGGCGTTGATGGATGCTGGCTCATATTTTTCATTCTAAAACCCAGGATTGCAGATTTAAATCTCTTTAACAAAAATATCTACAACAAATTACCCATGTTGGTCTAATAAAAAGGTATTAGAAGCAAAGCGCCTATAATTGAAGGAAAACAAGGAGTGCAAACCATTAAAGAAAAAATAAATACCTGCTGGGACTCTTGTAGAAGCAGTATTAATTCCATTCGTACAGACGCCAAACCCCCACCATGAGAGCCATGAAGTACGCAATAACTTAAAAACATTCGGAGCAGAGACTGAAATTTTAGGAGCCACTGTTGTCTCTGAAAACTTTCTTTTTGTTGCTTAGTAGTGATTTGGTCAACTGAATCATCTGTATCTTCTTCCACAGATGACACAACAACTCCCCCAGAGATTAACACATCCAAATTGGCATTACAATCACAGATCTTTTGAAGAGCCACAACTTCTCTTTCAAGCCAATTGTACAGCTGATACCGCAGTTTACCCCCATCAACCTCATAACCTGTGGATAATGTACGTAGTTCTCCAGTAAGAATCTTTAGGCATGCTCTAAATTTTAACTGAGCAGCTATAACATCTTCAGAGGGACTAAGAATATCATTTTCATCAATGCTTAAAGTATCTGAATAGCTAGTACTAGTTTCTCCAGGTTTTACACGCTCTGTGCCTTGTGAAGGTTTAAGCTCTTTCATTGATAAACCAGATTCTACCGACTCCTCTTCTTCTTTGTCGCTGTCCCACTTCAATTCCAAAGGCTCATCTTCAATCGCCATGGATGGTTGGCTCCAATCAAACAGAAGGCCAGAGTTTGACTGCTTGTCTGACAAATCAAAAGATGACCCCAAACCATTGACCTCAGGGTTTGACCAATCAAAGTCACCAGCTTTGGCTTCTTTGGTCTCCAATAAAGGGGATGTTGGGGTCGATACTTTACTTGTATCTGCTAAACTTGAACTATGAAGCAAGGGTTTTGACCTCTTAACTACTTTAGGCATTTTCGATAAAACCTCAAGGGCAAGCATCGGGCAACCAGCTCTTAAGTGAGCATGTGCGGTTGTGAAAAACAGTCTTCTTTCGCCTAAATTAATTTTGTCTGACAATCCATTGTCAACAGTAAGACACATTTTGGTAGATGACTCGGAAGATCCAAAATGACGTCTCAGTAACAGAGGATGAGTCCGCAGAAAATTGTAAAAGTTAAAAACGGATGGATCACAACTTAAGGATAGACTCCATGTGTCATCTACAAAGAGTAAAATTAACAAATAGGTCAGAAATGGATCGCTCATTTGAGTCTTCTAAGGAAAGCAAAGATGTAATATTAAACTTGAAGGAAATACAAAAACTAATTATTTACCTAAAAAATGTCAAAGCTTTCAGTAAAATCTTGTTTCTAGATCTTTAATACCATTCGATAAAAAATATACATTGCTCCCTTACCCATGGACACAGATCAAGGAAATACATTAAGTATTACAGCTGCAACAGAAACAGCTGTGCCTGCTCCATTAACAATACAGCCATCTTAAATGTGCAGGAACATTTTTAACTGAGTCTACTTTAAAAGAAGCAGTTTATTTTTAAATGCATCCCAACAGGTCATACTCCATTTAATTTGCAGAACGTCATGCATTGTATGCTTTTATTTCCTTCTACTATGATGGAAATGTTTTAGTTCCTCACGCATGTGCCATAAACAAAATGTTTGTCGCAAGCAGCAACACTCATAGGTATGCTGTTAATCTTCAATATGTGGTACATAGGAAGAGAAACATAGAAAATACAGACGTGCTGTAGCAGCCGTGATTGCTGGAGCATTGTAATAGGACTTCACTGTGTTTGAATTAGGCGATTGCGAGAATGGGGCAGGTCAAACACACTATTGCACCCGCAAGCATGAATGTCACATACCAGCGGTTGCAATAATGTCTGCTACATCTGTAACATGCAAGATAGGCTAAGCCGTAAACAAAAGTTGTAAAACTTAATGTACATTTGAGATTTTATTACATATTATGCAGTCTATTCTTTCTTTTAAAAGAAGCAACCCACTCAGTAAGTTAATTAAAAAAAAATGCTAACCATGATTCTTCTTAACCTTTATTGTCCGAGGTTGCCATGGTAAGCTTTAGACTGCACTAACCTCCCATATTCTTAATATTTCAAATGCCTGTAGCTCCTGAATGGAGTATCTTAGTGTAAGAAAGGGCGAGAAGAGATCTGTCAAAGTAAAAAATCAAATGCAAAATAGGGCCATCAGCAGTGTGGGACTGGTGCTGTAAGATAGACTTTATTTCACATTGTTGTTTACCTTCCTCATCATTCACTAGTTGTTTCAGTAAGGTATCAAGAGCTCGGCTGTAATCCTCCAAGATCCAATAGGCCATGCTTCGCACAAAAGGATCAGAGTGCATATTTGACAAAGTGGGCTCTTTGCCAGGCGAGTCTATTCCCAAAACCCTCTTCTGCAGGATGGATTTATAGGCTGCTGGTTTCTCAAATTCGGATTCAAACAGCCTTGATATCACAAGAGCTAGCTGGATATCATGTAATTTTTCAAGGCAAACCTGCAAAAACAGGAAGTAACATTTCTGAGCAAACTAGGATCACAAATGTAATATTTATTTACTGGTATCAAGAGAACGTAAAAAGAAATTAAAATATACACATTCTCAATGGGAATTTCCATACAGATCGGCAGTGCTAATGGAGGTTACAGAATATGCCTCAGAGAGACAGACCGAGAGACAAATCGTAATTGACTAATTATAGAACAAAAGGTTAAGAACCTACATATGTATTAAAATACTTATGAATTACAATAACAAAATATCATGTTCGGACAAATACAGTATATATATATATATATATATATATATATATATATATATATATATATAAATATATATATACACACACACACACACACACACACACTTTAAATAGCAAATTATTTTAGTATACATTTAAACAAAGTTTAATACTACTTATATAAAACCGCCATACTACTTATAATGTAAGTTACTCATACCTCCACTGCATCTCTTAAGGAGCCGGCTAACAGGAAGAATGCAGCAGAATGTTCAAAGCGCTGTTTGCCCAGCAACGAGAAAGCATTTTTTAGAGCTGCCTTCCTCCATCTCTCTTCATTAAAGTTGTTTCCAAAAAACGGAGTCATCTTTTTATCTTTCTGAGACCTTAGAGATTATAGACAATTTAGGGAGAAGAAAAAGCACGCTATTGATGTAATTGGGAAACATATGAACAGAAGGATCGGTGAGGGCATAGCATGTGCAACATATCCTCATTTAAAAATACAATAGAAGTTTGCAGCACTTCACCATGTATTCCTGCTTCTAAAAGATCAAAGGCTCTGCTGTGACTGTACTCTGAATAAGCGGAAATATCCTCTGGTATTTATGTATTACAGCTCTCAGTCCAACAGTCATACCTAGGAGACATTTAATCCGTTGAACATATACATGGAAAATATTCGATATCAAGATAGACATCACATGAGATTTCTTTCACAGCGGGATTGTAAATGACCTATGTAACATTTATGTTTCTTAATTTAGGAAGATGCAGAGCAACTGCTGCTACGATCTATGCAACACTAGCAAAAGCATCATATGTTGATGGAAAAGTAAAATTATTGCAAGCATCCAAGTAAGTTTTTGCTGATTTATGCCAGGGCGGGCGGGAGAATTTCAAGGGGGCGGGGGGCGCAGCCGCTACAGAGGCCCCACACTGTCCCCCAAGGCATTTAAATTAAGTGAAAAAACAAAAAATAACCGTGCGCTAGTATCTAACTAGTATTTATATATGGGAACAGTGCAGTGACTAAACCATATAAATAGTGAACTAAACCACAATAACCACAGTGACAATATGTGTTTAAATAATAAAAATATAAATCACATAACCGTGTGGCTGGTAAAGGCGTCTGCTGCTATAAACACTGGGGGTGGCTCAGCACCCCACACACTCTAAGAAATGGAAACAAAAAGAAAACAGCGCACAACGCCAAATAGTGAAGCAAGTATTAATATATAATTAATAGTTAATAGGTAATATATCTGCGTACATCAAATTGATAAAATTGGTGCATTTAGTGTATACCACACTTGTTACCGCTCAGTAGCTGTTAGCAGGAAGGTCTGATGCTTGTCTTTTCTCTGCAGGAGCCTCTGCGATGGTTCTGGGGCTGAATTGTTTCCTGCACTCCTCAACTAGCAGGACGTCACTCCCAAAGGGGGTTTCCTTTAAACAGCCAAGCTTCGCTGCAGATTCAGATACTCAGTGGGACCGCTCCTCATCCAATGATATGCCGCCTCCAGGGGAATTTCCCCTTGAGTGACCCATCTCTCCTGCAGCTGATCACTGCTCGATAAGGCCACTGAGACTTACAAGCAGTCTGGGGCCGTTGGATATTAATATTCTATGCCATATATCTGCTATTATTCATATACTGGATTCGCTCTGCTATTTACATCACATTTTATGCCAATTTGGTGTTATTTGGACTATTAAGAGACTCTAAGGGACTTGATTCCTCCTTCCCGCCAATCCGATCACTGCTGCGGAGACTGTGACGTCATCACGCAGTACCACGTGACGGAGCGGCATTGTGGCACGCTGAGAGTGCCCCTGCAAGCTGCGGTTTGGCGTCTGCTTAGCGGGACTGTGTGCCGAGCCACTCCAACGGCCCCAGACTGCTTGTAAGTCTCAGTGGCCTTATCGAGCAGTGACCAGCTGCAGGAGAGACGGGTCACTCAAGGGGAAATTCCCCTGGAGGCGGCATATCATTGGATGAGGAGCGGTCCCACTGAGTATCTGAATCTGCAGCGAAGCTTGGCTGTTTAAAGGAAACCCCCTTTGGGAGTGACGTCCTGCTAGTTGAGGAGTGCAGGAAACAATTCAGCCCCAGAACCATCGCGGAGGCTCCTGCAGAGAAAAGACAAGCATCAGACCTTCCTGTTAACAGCTACTGAGCGGTAACAAGTGTGGTATACACTAAATGCACCAATTTTATCAATTTGATGTACGCAGATATATTACCTATTAACTATTAATTATATATTAATACTTGCTTCACTATTTGGCGTTGTGCGCTGTTTTCTTTTTGTTTCCATTTAAATTAAGTGCCGGGGGGACAGCGTGAGGCCTCTGCAGCTTCTCTTAGGCGACACGTCGCCATGGTAACCGGCGTCATCTGGGTCACGTGACGTCACGTTGCCATGGTAACGTGACATCACATGACCCTGTGACGTCATTTGACGCTGGAGCCGAGGGGGCGCGAGGCAGGAGCTAAGGAGGAAGTTGGGGGCGCAAGTTAAAAACTTTGCGCACCCCTGATTTATGCTGTTCTCCACAAACACGCAAATAAAACTAGAATCCTATTCTATGCATTATAAAATGGTCTGTAAATAGCAGATCTATTTAGAACTGTAAACAATGGGCAGACATATCAGCCTGCAGGTACAGTACATATGCAAAGGAGTAGAAAGAAAAAGCAGGACAATTAAAGCACACTATTCATAATAGCACCTTAAGGAGCCAAACAGCATGCTGCCACTTAAGTGCCAGGCTCATATTTCAACGAACAAAAAGAACATGATCTATTCTGCTCAGTTTTTATTGGGTGCTATACCTAAATTTGTAACAGTGTTGACCTTGGAGAAAATTGAAACCATAAAATTGATACCAAGGTATATAATAAGCACACTAAAGATTAACCATTAATTATAGGAAGAAAATAAGATGTATTTATTCATTGGTGAGAACAAATGCACAATTGTTATATTTTTGAATCTACTATTAAAAGTTGTGTATCTCACCTATATAACCCCCATACTACAGCTTTCTTCTTCATTGCAAGATAGAATATAGCTGCATCTAAGGGGTCGTTATTTCGCTGGAATGCTGCTTTTGCTACCTGTGAACAAATACAAAATATAACTTACTCCACCATTGAATTATATGATCAATTCCTTTAAATAAAAGTCATTTTCCTTGTATGATATATCCTTGGAAATAAGGACATTTCGGTTCTCTGCCATTCTGGTGCTGAAAAGGTGTCTTACAGAGTCAGAAGGGATCTTATGGCAGAAGACTGCGTAAATATGGGCCTTAATCATTAGGCAAAAACTATAAGCAGCCATGTGCAATGTGCTAACACAAGTAAGAATCACTGGAGATGAAAGATTAGTTTAAACAAAAAAAAGTCTAACAATTTGTGGATGTATAATACACAAAATTTAACAATCACAGTTTTCTCTATGTACATACATAGTGCTCTAAATCGATAATATTTGCTCCTGAAAGCTTATTCTAATAATCTCTCATTGCTTCAAGAACCAAAAAGTAAGTGACTTGCCCAAGGCAACAAGAAGCAGAAACTAGGATTTGAACTGGGATTTGATATTTCTCAGCTAAGTTTTGTTTCCCCAATAAATCAGATTCACATTAAGCTGTTGACATTTTCTTGAATCAAGACACATTGGTTTAGAAAAACACTATTATTAATAAAAAAAATAAGAAAAAATAGACTGAATAGTAAATAAAATGCACACAATCAGAGCTCGACTTACAGAAAAAATAAATAAGAACTTCCCTACAGAAATGTAAGTTTTGTAGGAAAAAATAGCAAATTCGAAAACTGATCAATCTTGTCAAAATAAACAAAAAGTCACTTTGTGCATGCCTGATGGCCATGTCCAGATTACTGTTTAGTACCTTGGATTCATCTACAAAGTGGCAACAGTAATCGTACTGCACAGAACATTACATTCAGCAATAATTTTGGTATGCATACCTTTTCAATACATCTACGCAAGTTGTGTGTGTTCCTCACCCACCAGCCCACTCCCATAGCCCTCAGCTCAGACCAGGTGGGGCTGCCCTTCTGCATAGCAGGAAGTGTGGCAAGCAGCTCTTCCTCTGCCACAGAATGAAAGGCCCAAGCAAAATGGCCAGTCGACAACCCTAAAAGACAAGCAAGAAAAATATATTAAAGTGTAAGGGTTATTTCATCTAAACTATTAAACTTCTATCAGACAAGTAAAAAAAGGTATGTTCTCTGGAATTATTTCATTATTTTGATAATTTGAATGTAATGCTAGGACTGTTTTGACTTTGTTCGATCACTGCGGTTACAAGGTACTCATTAAGGGCTTGCCATGCCATACTTTCCTTAGAGCAAATTTTTTTCATTCTGGTTTACATAATTTGGATATATTCTTCTGAACCTAAAGTTTTTCATTTCCAACATTTATATTTTATTTTCTATAGTTCACATCTTCCATCCAATAATTAATACCTACATGCATTTATGGAAAGTTATGAGATAATCGAAAGATGTTTCATTATCTTACCATAATTTTCTTTTCCCCGAGTAATATTCCATGGCAGTGCACACCAATGGGTTAAGTCCCACTTTCTAGCTTGGATAGGACAAATTGTATTGTATGTCTTTATTTATATAGCAGAAAGATCCAGGGCTACTTCGGATTTCTTTAGAAAAATTTATTCAGCACAAAAACACAACGTTTCATCCCTCCTATGGGACTTTATCACAGTCACTTGATAAAGTCCCCTAGGAGGGATGAAACGTTGTGTTTTTGTGCTGAATAAATTTTTCTAAAGAAATCTGAAGTAGCCCTGGATCTTTCTACTTTGTCCAATGCTAGATGTTCTAGGCAGATATCCCTGAACCAGGAGCATCGGTATCAGCAAGTATCTTAATTGTTTTTTTGTGGTGTGCAGCTTCTCTTGTGATATTTTATTTATATAGCGCCATTAATGTACATAGCGCTTCACAGTAGTAATACACATGGTAATCAAATAAATAACAGATAATATAAACAGGTCGTGGGAATAAGTGCATCAGACATAAAAGTAACATTAAGGAAAAGGAGTCCCTGCTCCGAGGAGCTTACAGTCTAATTGGTAGGTAGGGGAACGTATAGAGACAGTAGGAGGGAATTTTGGTAAGTGCGTCTGCAGGGGGCCAAGCTATATGTATCATGTGTCAGTATAATCCACAGTGCTATTCATATGCTTCTTTAAGCAAGTGTGTCTTAAGGTGGGTCTTAAAGGTGGATAGAGAGGGTGCTAGTCGGGTACTGAGGGGAAGGGCATTCTAGAGTTCTGGGGCAGTAAGTGAGAAAGGTTTAAGTCGGGAGAGGGCTTTAGATACAAAGGGGTAGAAAGAAGACATCCTTGTGAGGAACGCAAGAGCCGAGATGGTGCATAACGAGAAATTAGGGCTGCGATGTAAGGAGGGGCAGAAGAGTGTAAAGCTTTCAAAGTGAGGAGGAGAATTGAGTGTGTGATACGGGATTTGATCGGAAGCCAGGAGAGGGATTTCAGGAGGGGAGACGCGGAGAAAGATTTAGGAAAGAGTCGAGTGATTCTGGCAGCAGCGTTTAGGATAGATTGTAGGGGAGACAGGTGAGAGGCAGGAAGGCCGGACAGCAGGAGGTTACAGTAATCGAGACGAGAGAGAATGAGGGCCTGAGTCAGAGTTTTAGCAGTCGAGCAACAGAGAAACGGGCGTATCTTAGTGATATTGCGGAGGAAAAAGCGTCAGGTTTTAGAAACGTACAGAATGTGAGAGCTGCGTCGAGTGTGACCCCTAAGCAGCGTGCTTGGGCTACTGGGTGAATGATCGTACTTCCAACAGTAATATGGAAGGAGGGAATAGGGCCAGGTTTGGGAGGAAGTATGAGGAGCTCTGTTTTTGCCATGTTGAGTTTAAGGCGGCGGAGGACCATCCAGGATGATATAGCAGAGAGACATTCAGAAACTTTGGTTTGTACAGCAGGTGTAAGGTTGGGTGTTGAAAAGTAAATTTGTGTGTCGTCAGCATAGAGCTGATATTTAAACCCAAGAGATGTTATTAGGTCCCCTAGAGAGAGTGTGTACAGAGAAAAGAGAAGAGGTCCCAGGACAGAGCCCTGGGGTACCCCCACAGAGAGATCAATAGGTGTTAGTTAGCAGAAGAGACACTGAAAGTACGATGGGAGAGGTAAGAGGAGATCCGGGATAGAGCTTTGTTCCGAATACCAAGAGTATGGAGAATGTGAAGGAGAAGAGGGTGGTCCCCGGTGTCAAATGCGGCAGAGAAGTCGAGTAATATGAGCAGAGTGTAATGACCTCTGTCTTTGGCAGCATGGAGGTCGTCAGTTATTTTAGTGAGGGCTGTTTCCGTGAAGTGAGCAGTGCGAAAGCCAGATTGTAGAGGGTCTAGGAGAGAATAAGTGTTGAGAAAATGGAGCAAGCGAGAGAATACAAGACGTTCAAGGAGTTTGGAGGCAAAAGGCAGGAGGGAGACCGGTCGATAGTTAGAAAGACATGTAGGGTCAAGCTTGCTGTTTTTGAATAATGGTATAACTGTTGCATGTTTGAAGGAGGATGGGAAGGTACCAGAGTAAAGGGAGGAGTTAAAAATGTGTGAGGGTAGGGATTATAGTAGGACCAAGAGGTTTTAGGAGATGGGAGGGAATGGGGTCAAGAGAGCAAGTGGTAGAGGGGGAAGAGGAGGTCAACAGTGACACATCCTCCTCTGAGACATGTGAGAAACAGAGGGAATGTTCAGACATATGGATTCTACCTTTTCTTTAAAATAGTCAGCAAAGTCTTGGGCGGAGATGGAGGAAGAAGAGGCAGCTGAGGGTAGTTTGAGTAGAGACAAATTAAAGACTTTCACCTGTAGGAGGCCCTACATATAGCCACGCCTCACAGGTAGACTTGTAGTCATAGCGGAAACAACCCATATATATTAATAAATCCTTTTGTCTTCAGATCGGTCGCTTGGTGCGCACTGCCACGGAATATTACGGCAAGATTGTGAAACAATTTTCGATTTTCCTTTGCATCTCCATGGCAGTGGGCACCAATGGGCAATGCCAAAGCAGTAACAACTGGGGTGGGTAACAAATAAAGCATACAATCAATGGATAATGGCTAAATCTTAATTTTCTAGTGTCCAACTGCTTGCAGTACTTTAGGGCCATAGTACCTGGACGTCAAAATGATAGAACTTGATGAACACTCTGCAAAGTTCTAGAGGAGAAGCTTGAGCCATTGCTGCCCATGAAGTAGCCATGGATTGGGTGGAAATGTGCTTTTAATGCTTCTGGAGGCTGTCTGCCTTGCACAATGTAAGATTTTCTAATCGATCGACAGTAGCCTTTGAAGCAGCATGTCCTTTTCTTTTCCCTACGGGAAGAACGAACAGACTGTCCGGTTCTGTTTTGGCCAGATCTCTTTAGATATCTGACAACATCCAAGGAATGTAAAAGTTGCTCTTTATCATTTTCTGGCCTGAGTACTACATTATCCAAGAATGGTTCCTTTCTTGATTGAGCTTGTAGTTCACTTATTCTACGAGCTGAAGTAACTGCTACCAACAAAATAGTTTTCCACGTTAAGTTTGTAAGTGAGACCTGCTTAAGATGTTCAAACTGTGCCTTTGTGAGTGTCTGTTGAACTAGAGGCAAATCCCACAGAGTTAGTGGCACCCTAATTTGAGGTTTTATTCAGCGAATTGTCTGGGAAAAAAATGTGCTATTAAATCCAGTGTGGACAGCTGTTTTCCCAGTAACGCTGATGAGGCTGACAATTGAACTTAAGGAACTGGAGCTAAGACATAGGTCAAGTTCATTCTGCAAGAATTCCAATATCGATGGAATTGATGGATTCAAATAGTCGATATGTTCGATACTGCACCACTGATAAAAACCCTGCCATATTATATGTTAGGTTTTGGAGATGGAAGCCTTTCTTGCCTGCATTAAGGTTTTTACGACTTTTTTGATAGGCCCTTCCAGTATAACGATCTCCACACCGTTAAAGACAGGCTCCGAGTATCAGGATGATAAATCTGTGCCTGTGATAGGAGACATCGTAATTCCCATGGTCTTTTAGCATATGGACGAGCTAGGGGAACCATGCCCTCTGGGGCCAAAACAGAATGATCGCAACTATCTCTGCTCTGTCTTTCCTCATCTACTGGTGTACAACTGGTAAAAGGGGTACTGGAGGGAAGATGTATGGCATTTGAAACTTCCAATTGAACGAGAGTGCGTCTATGTATGAAGCGTCTGAGTGAGCAACCCTTGAACAGGTTACCAGCTTCGTGGTTTCGGCTATCGCCATCAGATACATATGTGGTACGCCCCACTTTTGAGTAATCTGGCAAAAGATACCATTCTCATGGCGAGACTGTTAGTCGACTTAGAAAGTCTGCCCTTGTATTTAAGCTTCCTGGAATATATATTGGTGTAAGGCAATGTAGATGTTTTTCCGCCCATTTGAAGATGGTCCCATTTTCGTCCAGTAACAAGGAGCAACTTGTTCCTTTAAGAACGTTCATTCAGTAGTGATCGTGTCTGACCAGATCTTTAAGCTTCTGCCTTCTATTGCTTTGAAAAGAACAACATAGCTTGAGTTACTGCTCTGATGGAACATCTTTCTGTATGCCGTGCCATTTTCCCATGCCGCGTAAAAACCGAGTTGAACCCACCGAACCTGAAACACTTGCATCTGTGGTGAGCACAATCCAATGTTGGTCTAACAGAGTTTGCCCACATCTTCATTTTCCTCCTGTTCCCACCATATAAGTGAATTTTTACCCGACTTCGTAGTCGGATTCTTTGATGCGAATCTCTTCCTACTTTGTCCCACTGACAAAAGAAATTGGATTGGAATACCGGCATGTGCCATCTGGCTCACCGAACTACTTGTATAGTGGATGATAGGACACTGATTATCTTCATACAGTGTAGAGCTTCTATGTGATCGCTGTTTCTGATGGATTTGAAGTCTTTTATGAGTTTGTCTTTTGTCGTTGGGAAGCATAACCCCTTTGCCATACAGAATTGAAATCCCTGGAACCTTTGTTTTTTTTTTTTAGAGGGGATGAGATGACACTTCGCTTCATTTATCACCCGAGCATGTGGTTTTAGAAAATCCATCACCCTTACAAGATGTTACCAAAGCAAACATCTGTCCTCTGCCTCTATGAATATATTATCCAGATAATGAAAACAATTTGTATCGCCTCTTTTCTTAACTCTGCTACTAAGGTCACTAGAAGCTTTGTAAAAGTTATTGCCGAGATAGTGAGACCGAAAGGAAGCACAGTGAATTGATAATGACTACTGTAAACCTTAGATATTTTTGATGAGGCACCGCTATAGTAACGTGAAAGCAGGTATCCTTGAGATCCACTGAGACCATCCAGTCATTGTGATCTACAGACGAGATAATACTCAGGGATTCCATCCGGAAATTTTTTACTTCTAAAAATGTGTTGTTTTTGAGGTCTAGGACTGCCCTGAAAGAATCTATCTTCTTTCGTACCAGGAATAGTACAGAGTAGAAGCCTTGAAACCTGTGGTGTGATGGAACTGGCTTTATTACTCTGTTCTTGAGTAGACTGTTTAAGCTTTCTTTTAAGGCATAAGAAGTTTCTTAATTTCTTGGACCTCACGAAATAGTGTCTGTCAGGCACTGTCCGAAATTCCAGAAAATAGCCTCGGGTGACTATGCTGATCACCCATGAGTCTGTGACGGACTGCATCAAAGATTCTTGGAAATAACAGATTCTGCCCCCAACCCAGGCGTATTGGACTTCTCTCGTTTCATGCTAAATCTAGAGCCTCTGGAGTACTCCTTCCTTTTGGGGCATGGAAAAGGTTTCTCTGCCCTCCCCCCCCCCCAGGGTGCTGATCTAGTGAAGTCCCTGCCTGTTCTATAGGCTCTCATATTCCTGTTATTGAATCCATCGGCTCGAGTCATAGAACTGGAAAAAGTCTTAGTTTTCTCTCTTGAAGCAAAAATATACTCTTTCCTCCTGATGCTTTTTCAATAATGGTATCCAAATAGTTTACCAAACAGTAGTTAACTTTAAAAAGTAATACACAAAGGTTATTCTTGGATGCAGAATCTGCACTCTATGGTCTAAGCCAGAGAGCTCTTATGGCCCCTACTAACACCACCATAGACCTAGCAGCAAGCCTGACCGAGTCCAAAGATGATTCTGCAATGAATTCTGTGATTAGTTGTTTCATTTCAGTTTTCCTTTCTGAAAGTGCACAGATAATGGAAGATCTTTTAATCCCTTTTTCAAGAGCTTCCTCTACATTGTAAATGTACAATTTCATTGCTTTGGCAATTGCCACTGCGAAGAATTTACGGAGCGCATTTTCTATTCTTCGATCCATAGGATCTCTGAAAGAAATAGCGTCCTCAACTGGTAAGCTTGTTTACTTGGCGATCCTAGATATGGCTGCGTCCTCCTTTGGCAGATGATTCCAGAATTCTACATTCAATTTTTCATACGGATACCTTCTTGAAAATAGCTTCATAATTGACACCTTCTTGTCTGGTAGAGACCACTGTGATTTAATTAAATCTTGGACGTTATCATGTACAAGTAATGTTCTAGGTTTCCTCATTGTTCCCCTAAACATTCTATTCTTTGCCTCTTTAGGTGTAATGGAGTCATCAATCTGTAAGAGTTCACGGACAGCTTTGCTAAAAGGCTACACCAGATCTACATCAAATGTAGAGTATGCCTCGGCTTCCAGGTCTACATCTGAGGCTTGATATTTTATGTCCAGAGATCTAGTTTAATCCTCAATCTTCGGAGGAAAATCTACTGGTCTGTCTAGACTGGTATAGTAGTGGATCTATACTGGCCTCTACTGTTGGACAGAGAGACCCTCTCAATGCCCTGAGTTACCACCTCTCTCACCCAAGAGAAAAAGTCAGACATGTTTTCTGTTGGTTCCTTTGCGGCCTCTATAAGACATGCTAAACAAATAGTCTCATTCTCCAATGCTGGATTCTTGTCACATGCAAGACAATATTTTGTCTTTTAAGTAGTCTTTTTCATTGTGGCAGGCACCACGCTCTGGCAGTTTCCAGCAATTGAGCGCGCACACACACACACGCACCCACACAAGGGGATTTCTTGACGAAGCTTAAGGAGTAAGCGAAAGTAGTTGGGTTGGCATGGTGGCGCTGTTACCATTCTATTCAGAGTGTTGCAACGACAGCAAGTTATTTTCTCTTGCACATGGCCAGATTTGACGCCGTGACGTCAGACGCGAACGTCAGCTGTGAGCGCGAGTACCCGGAAGATCAGAGGATCACAACGCTGGGAGCCTTGTGATTGCGGGCGATTGCGGTTCCCTAAAGACGCGGATCCTACCGGGCACCCCTGACGGGCTACTACCAGGCAGAGCAGAACATCACGAAGTGTTCCAGTTAAGGATGGTAGCTATATGCAATGTTCCATGGACACACACACTGATGGGACAGTGTTTTCTGCTATGGTGGAACTTACCCTTGTATTCCTCTGATACTGCACTACAGATTCTTTACTTGTAAGTAAGGATAGGGGCTTGTGTCCCAATATATATTTTTTACTTATCTAAGAGGTCTGTGTATGTTTTTTATGTTTTTCACATACACATTTGGAGGTTCCCTAGCAGAACCTTGGGGGGGGGGGGGGGAGGGGGGCTGAGGAACTCGGCCCTCTGAAGACAGGACATTAGATCATCTTCTATTCAAATTGATGGGACATTTTGGTTGAGCACCGGTAATCTGTTTTGTTTTGGTTTCAGTCACAGATAAAATTTCAAGATACACTGTTTTTAAGTTAAACCTTTCTTGCTTTATCCAATGTAACACCACCGGAAGAAGAGATCCGTGTCTCTCGAAAGCTCACACAAATAATAGCATTTCGTTAGTCACAGAATGATATAGTCAATTCGTTTTTGATTATTAAGCTCGGCTAACACGGTACAGATACCTCTACATCAATAAAAAAAAAATATATATATTTATTTAGAATGCTCAACCTATTCTAAATTTCCTTGGCCTTAGAACATTATGTTATTTGTATTATTTATATTATGTCACGTGTATTACTGCTTTGAAGCGCTATGTACATTAATGGCGCTATATAAAGATATACATGCATACATACTCCTTGGCACCAGAACTCTTGGATGAGGCAGTATCCATGGTTAATAGAACAGATCCTCTTGTCGGTATTTCACCAGCGCCGCGTGCCTCCTTCCAGGCAGAGAAAAACACTGAAAACAGCTAATCTGGCTTCTTTTCAAGTTTCCCTGCACTCCTGATGTCATGGGAGCGCTGCACCTCTCATTCTCATGTGTGCATGCACAACCCCGTCCGCGTGTGCGCACACGTCAGCATAGCCGAATATGGAGGAGCAGGCAAGCAAAACGCGAGTGTAGAGGCCCTCATGGCGTCCCAGAGAGTCAGCGCTGACAGGCAAAACCCCAGAGGGTTGCGTATCGCAGGGGCTTCAGAGAGAGAGAGGCAAGCAGCCAGGTAAGCCCCAAAATACAAACATTAAAAACAACTACAAACTACTAAACTCCAAAAAGAGGAGGAAGAGTGGCTCTATGTAGGGCCTTCAACAGGTATAAGTCTTTAATTTGTCTTATTGCAACTAGAAGGTGGGACTTAACCCATTGGTGCGCACTGCCACGGATATGCTCAAGAAAATTCCTTACAACAGCAGTGTTTGTTTTAACAAAACCTAATTAATACAACTGTACCACTGACCGTAAAATTGCTCCATAATGCTAAACAACTTTTACTACAATTTCTGAGTATATAAGATAAACACAGTTACCTTGGTGGAAAAGCTGAGCTCGATAAGCAGGAGGAAGAGAAGTGGTGAGAAACGTGTGAAGTCGAACAGCCAGAAAGAATTTCAATCCGCATTCATCAAGAGTTTCTCCACCTAGGGGAAAAGAAAAAAATGGATTCACTGTGGTTATAAGTGGGTGGAAAGGTTCAAGAACTATACTGGACTGACATTTTGCTTTGTGCTTAGCGAACTATACTGGACTGACATTTTGCTTTGTGCTTAGCCTAATGCGGGTAGCTAGCAAACGTTTTATTAGGTTAACACAAATACTAACAGAACACACAAAGGTTTGCTTACCACTTGCCTAAAAGTAATTCTTGGAACAATATCACGCTACAGGAGAGCAACGCCACGTTATAGCTAAACCAAAGACATACTCATACCAAATACCTAACCCTGGTGACTGAAGTATGAGAATTACAGTATGCTCTTTAAGGCATGAAAAAAATGTTGCCTCTATTTTGTAAATGGAGAAAGGCAATCTGAATAGCAAATTACAAAATGTTACAAAGAAACCTGCCAAGGAAATAAACTCCTTTTAACCCTTTGGGTGCCCTATGGACATAGCTACTATATCATAGAGTCTGGTAAACCATGAGTCCCATGACTTACTAGCTATGTCCAAAAGGTCCTGATAGTTTTTGTAGGGGAAGATTGCGTTCTGCTCTCTGAACGCAACCGGTCACCAGTCAGTGATGAATTGCGTGACCGCGAGTGCTGGAGGGGCCGTGGTGCACTGGTGCTGCAACACCTCTGGCACGAAAAGGGTTAAAAAAAAAAAAAAAACCTATTTTAACCACCTCAGTGCTGAATATTGCTCTATTGCACGGCACGTCAGCACTGGAGGGTTTAAACCAAATATTTTGCACTTCAGAATAATGGCAAGTAACACTTCATGTGCATGCATGCCTAGTATGCACAATACAACATGCAATGAGAAAGTAGCATCCTACAATCTACCATATTAAATCATTATTGTTACCAGCAGAATACCCACTAATTACTTATTTTAAAGCATTATTTAGATACTGTCCAAGTATAATAAAACTCCATATAACAAAGAAGTCTAATAATAACAGCGGCATATCCAAGACAGAAAGGGAACCAAATACTAGGAGAGAACTAAAAGATAATAAACCACTTTTAAAAATGGTTTAAATGTAAAATACCTTGACTGCGGTCTCTGCTTTCTCCAATATCAGTACTCGTTGTCGCAATTGTATCTGCTAGAGCCATCAAAGACATCTGTTCCATGCGAGTCAAACCTGGTAAACTTGAATGAAGCAAATGACTAGAGAGAACTTGAGAATGCTCAGGACCAAAGTAAGAAGGACTATACTGGGACAAGTCAATAACCTGAGGCTTTGTGCTTTCTTCTTCAGACTCCAAGGTAGTAAGCTCATCAGAGCTCAGTGTAGGAACTTGAAAAAGTTCATCATAGTTTTCTTCATTTACACTTCTATCGCCGTTTTTGTTGGAGTTATTATGATTGCTAGATTTCTCCATTGCGGAAGTGAACGAGGAATCCTCATCCGCAGCAAGAAGTGCATACAAAGGCAGTGGAGGAACAGAGTCAATTTCTGTATAATCTGCACTCTGTGCTTTAGTGAAAGTTTTGGGATCTCGAGCAGTGCTTCCACTAGCACTAATAGAAAGTGATCTGAGTCTACGCTCATGATTGGGCTCAGTGTCATTGATGGTAACCACTTCCCCTGCAATACATTTAACCAGATGAGACAGAATCGCTTTAGCTCTACGAACTTTACCCAGATCCATCAGTTCTAAAAGCTGCAAAGGATGGTATTGAGGTAAAGTTGGAAATAATGCATGAGCTGCTTCAAAAAGACCTGAATCTTCCATCTCCACTGGGAGATCAAATGCAGTTTTCTTTCCCATAAGCTTTTGTGCTAAACTTGTCATTGACCTAGTCATGGATTTCTTTGGTGGATACAGACCAGATCCAACTGACTGACTTTGTTTCATTAAATTAGTTATTGACGGAGTACTTCCACTGTAAGAGTCCGAGTTCACTGGATCCTGCTTGTAAGAAGGCTGCCACTGGGAATAGACATGCATTTCGCAATCCATGCCAACAACAAGTATCCCATCACGTACCCAAGACAAAGAAACTGGTAAAGGAAGTGACCCTTCCACAGAAGACACCAAATCTACACATCGCAGCAGTACATACCGAAGATGAGATGTGTTTCTGGCTGTCTCCCAAAGCTGCAATGTAAAATCGTCTTTACAGGACTGTTCTTGTACCTTTTTTACCACCTGGCCATACATTAGTAGTTTTGAACCAATGCCTATGGTTAATATATGTGACCCATCTTCCCTTGACATCCAGTCTAAACGAACTAAGTGTTTTGTGTTTGGCTGAATTTGCTTGTTGGAGGATAAAAATACGTCATGTTTATTGTAGGCTACAAGGTTGTTGTCAATACTAATGCCAGGCTCCAGAATTGTGCTTAGTGCATCCAAATGAATGGTTTGCTCCAGAATCCAGCATGAGCCACCAGTGGATTCACATTCAAAAATGCTCACATGCATCAAAAAGTCTTGAGAAGAGTTGCTCGTTTTACTTGAGGCTTGCTTAAATGCTACGGCTAGACAATTTGTATGTGCACAGCTTACTTCTATTGGCCTGCCGGGTACACTCACAGCACCATTCTGGAGTCCATCTTCAATAAGTAAAGGCCATTCTTCCCATACATACGTAATACTGTTCTCCAGCTCTGTGGGAGAAAGAGGTAGCAGAGGATCCACTCTGCAGCGCCAGAACCTCACTTTGCCATCTGAGCAAGATGTCGCTAGCAGATAAGGAGCACGAGACACTGGATATATTGAAGAAGAACTCAAATGCCCTGAAAGGACAACATTAAAATAAATCAATGCAGTCTTCAAAAACCAAATGCATTAATCACGTGTATATCTTACACCTGATATTTGGATCTGTTCATCATGGTCTTACCATTCCTATGATTTAAAGTAAAACAACTTCTGTAAAGTTTGTGTTTGACTTCTGTAAAGGTTGTGTATAATAACAGGTGAAAAGCATCAAATAAATAACTATTTGATTGATGCTCTTCACCTATTATGAATAACCTATAGAGAAGTAAAACATGATATATATTTTTGTAACCTTAGAGGCCTTTTAAAGTATTATATAGTATACGTTTATGCATTCTGTACCTTTTGCTAATCTGACCCCAAATCCTTTTGTATTTTTGAGTCAAGCTGTTCTCGCCCCATACTCTCTAAACATGGTTTACTTACACTAGGTGTGATCTGATTAAACGTTCAGTACTCTGCTGAGTGTGCTGCAATTGAAACAGATGAAACACACAACTATTCCACCTGCTAAATCGTAGACCATAAACCACAGAATAAATATTACAAGAAGAGGTGATGCTGCTTACGTTAAGCGCTGGGTTAGAAATATAGACAAAAGTATAAAAATGTAGAAATGTCCACTTTCCATGTAACACACATACTGTATATATCCATGTAACACACATACTGTATATATCTATATATATATATATATATATATATATATATATATATATATATATAGATATAGATATATACAGTATGTGTGTTACATGGAAAGTGGACATTTCTACATTTTTATACTTTTGTCTATATTTCTAACCCAGCGCTTAACGTAAGCAGCATCACCTCTTCTTGTAATATTTATTCTGTGGTTTATGGTCTACGATTTAGCAGGTGGAATAGTTGTGTGTTTCATCTGTTTCAATTGCAGCACACTCAGCAGAGTACTGAACGTTTAATCAGATCACACCTAGTGTAAGTAAACCATGTTTAGAGAGTATGGGGCGAGAACAGCTTGACTCAAAAATACAAAAGGATTTGGGGACAGATCAGAAAAAGGTACAGAATGCATAAACGTATACTATATAATACTTTAAAGGGCCTCTAAGGTTACAAAAATAAAACAAAAAACGGTTGTAACCAATGCGCCCTTAAAAACACAGAACTCGTCCACCAAGTGATGCTCTCCCACCCAATCGCTTTCAGAATAAACTTTCCATGTGGATAGTGATGACAGGTCTTGCTTTGCATACAGTGACATCACAAAAAAACAAACTAGCGAAATAAGTGAGCCTCTCCCAAGTTTAATCATCCTACAAACATTGAAAAGACATTTAAAAAGTAACTACAGTATAGATTTCCAATTGCACTTTATAAAGGCAACACAACGCATGTCAATACTATTGGTTCATGTTGATCCTAAATGAGACTAAACCTTTAAAACTGGAATAAATGCCGCTCGCAGTTTTTTATTTTTTTTTAAAGCTTACCTGGACTAGGAGGTCTAGCGGAGCCTATTCATGGTCCCCCACGAACCTCATAGTTCCAGAGTCCCTATAAAGTTTGTCCATTGGACAAGAATATTTGCCGGTGGACACGAAATAGCCACAGTTTGGGAGTTCATAAACACACAGCCAATATAAAGTAGCAACATCATCAGAAGATGACATAACTTTCTATTCATCACCCCATTTAATACTTTCAGATATTTCGATCCACCATCCTGATTTCTTTAAAAAAAAGCAGCTAAGAGTCACTGGAGATACTTTGCCTGCACGCATTTCTTAGCTTTCAACTTTCTTGCTTTCTGAAAACAGCACATTGGAAAGCCAACCACTAATGTCCTTCTACTTATAAAACCGATCATGACGAGAGGCACCTAGCCAATGAGATGATTACGACTACAAAAATATACAGTAGTTCTCTTAATGTCTCTGCTGGATCCTGCTTTCTGTAGATTTTCCCTTTCCCTCAGTTTTATTTAAAACAAAACCCAGGCATCACCTGCAGACGGTTTAACACTGATAACTTCCACTCCATCAGGCAAGTTCAGTTCTTGGCTGTACACAATTTCAGACGAAAGAGTCATCCTGCTGGTACTCTGAAGGTTTGCCCTGCAAGTCTGGTACCTTTGTGTGAGTGGACTCTGGATCTTTTCTCCAGAAAGAGAACTAAAGGAGTCATCTTTCTGCTGAATATTTTCAGGAGTATTTGAGTTGGTACATTCCTCTGAAACATGGGGAGGGAAAAAAAAAAGACAATACATACAAAATCATATCAAAACTTACTTTCCATGTGTATTATGTACATTTACTCATTATAGCTACCTTAACTTGTCAGATATATTGTGAATTCTTATGCAAGGTCATTTAAGTATCTACTGTATTCAAGCACACCTGTGAAGATCAACTAGAAGTATGTTATCTGTCCACAGGTTCTCTCAAATAATCTAGCCTTTCCTTTTCAATTTGAGTTCATCTTCTATACCTCTATGGCTCACCTGACCACCTTAAAATGTTCTCCCTCCCTCTTCAGGTTGTCTGTTCATCATCCCTTCAGCCATGAGCTTATTTTTGCCTATAGCTGGATATCATGATTATGGCAATGTTTGTCTTTGGGTAGCATATTTCATGATATAACATATCTCAATGTATCTGTTCTTAAATTTAAGATAATGTAACCCCCGTTTGGGACTACCATTTCACTTAATGGATTAACTGTGTGTGCTTACTCTGGTTTCTTCCCTCCCCATCATGTGATGTAGGCAGACTATGTATTTTGCCACATCATTGTAGGTCTTGTGACCGTGATGTTACTATAGGGAGATAGAAGTGTATATATAGCTCCCTATGTTCTACAAATTAGTTCTTCAGAGTTCAGATGGAGGGTCCTCACTGTGAGTCCTGTAAATAAGTTTGTGTGCAGTTAAGTGTATTAAGAAGTGTCCTGTCATCCTTTGTTTTCAGTTTTCAGTTAGGAACATGCCCATTCAGTGCCAGTATTAAGGATTCCAGATTTTTCTCACTATTGAAAAGGAGGAAGTACTAGTTAGAAGTTCTCGGCATAGTAACTCTGCAGTATGTTTGGATCGGTACAACCGGAAGGTCCCTAGTGCAATCCTGATCACATACTGTAGGAGTATTGAATGGGAGAAGTATGCAGTACATAGTTTGCTAAACCCATATCCCGAAGTCTTCCACGAAAGGCCCATCCGATATGGGGCATTACTATCTATGCAAGAGACTGCCAATTTAACCCTTACTGTGGGAAACAAATATAAATACCGCCCCAGTGCAAGAGTGAGAGCTACCTGGGGAGGAAGTTCAGAGAATTATGTTTTACCATGAGTTTCTCAAGTGAGATGCATGTCAATACATGTGGAAAGTTATAGACGGGTGTCAAATAAAGCACCTTTTATGCTTTAGAAAAGTTCCTGGTGCCCATAATTTTTTCTGTTTTTTCACGGCCAGCACCCTTGAAAAGGTAGGAGAATGAGCAATGCATACTCTATAGTCAATCTGATGTGACCTCCTTTGGAGCCGGGTAAGGAGGGTTACAATAACATTACTTAAAACATCAAAAAAGTGCGCCAAGTCTTATAAAATGGATGTCTATCGAATTTAACACACACACACACACACACACACACACACACACACACACACACACACACACACTGTGGTGTGTTTACAATAAACCATTTTTAAACAACATCGTATTACATTTTCTTCCATCTTTCTTTTCAACATTATTATACAACCTTTCCACCAAATAGTTAACCTATTGTTCCCCTATTTATAAATAATACTACCTACAGTATTATGGATTTACATCCCGGGCAACGCCGGGTATATCAGCTAGTAGTAAATCTAAAATTGTTACTTCAGGGACATGTGTATTACACATGAAAATAATATTACATATGGCAATATGGCTATGGAACCACAAAAGTAGTTTTTGTGTGAGCCTTAAGGGCCATATTTAGTGGCGGTTATAAGCCATAAGTCACGTGACAGCTCACTTACTTAAATAGCACAGAAGGTGCCCTACAGCTAAGAAGCCCTTTGTAAATTTGAACAGAAGTGTTGTAAAATATTTATAGCTACAAAAACTGTTGCAAACATGCTGGAATCTGTATAATAGATCACCAAAGAATGAATTAAAAAAAAAATCACAACAAAAAAAGGGCTTTTGTGTAGTAATGATATAAAATTATTCAGTTAAAACGTGTACAAGTCCCTTGATGGCCTGCTCTCTCTTAAAAACAAAGCACATACCCACAGACACAGGAACAGACTTCAGGTGTAAATTCCACATATGCAGTATGGAACGCTTTTCTTTACTACATTCAATTACCACCAAGTAGAATTTTTCAGAGAATCCGTTCTGTGAGTTTTCTAATGTGAAAATAGAAATGGGAAAGTTGTGCTTGATCTATAAATTTATCAGTGGAGAAATACAAGTGTAATAAGAAATTAGATACTCTCCTCAACTTGAACTATACAAGTGTCTACAATGTGTTTAACAGTATTAGCACAGATTATAATTTTTAAATTAATTTTAGAATATTTCTCATTCCTTAAACAGAAACCACAGGCAAGGTATCTAAATAGATACTACTTGGGTCATCTTTTTAGTAGATCATATATTTTGTGCTTAAGTATTGTCCAAACCCTCTGCAGTGCACTACAGTTTTTACCAGCACTATGGACAATAGAAAGAAAATAAACATTTATTAACCAGTGGCAATTCTGGTGCAGCAACAGTATTTCTGCTGCATTACCATCATATTTATAAAGCAAACTGTGTGCTAAAAACACTATGCAGTGAGCGATGTACTAGTTGTGTTCAGTATTTGATTGAAATGTAGTGCAGACACAAAGGCAAAAGCTCGCCATATTTTGTATCTCTCAGAACAAAACATCCATAAGAAGGATTATTTAATGGCACCAAATTACATAATTCTTTACTATTGTGGATATGTTCTGTCCCAGGAGTGGTAGAAGCTAGAGATTGGTAGCCAAATCTCAATGCACATCAACCTCGCTAATGTCATTTGTGACATCACAAACCAAATAAATCTTTTAGGCCGAGATAATGGTCCTTGCGCGGCCGCATGCGGACGAGCGCACTGCCACGCGCACTCCTGTAGCCCAAGCTATTTGTGAACTTGGCCGCAGGAGATTTTAGATGTGATGCGGGGGCGTCACAAAGCTGATTCGCCCTCGTTGGCTGAACCAGCTCACGTGCGCCGACGTCATGTGACAGCCGCCTGAATATAGAAAATTTGTTGCATTTTCAAAACGCTGCCGCGTCAACGCTCCTCTTTGCCGGCAGGCGCGCAGGTACTGGGGTAACTTGCATAGGCCACTACAGAAAGAGTGCTTACCGGGCGCGCACACAGCGACGCCGGCACCATAATCTCAGCCATGCTACGTGAGGTGTGTTTTAGCCTGACTGTAAAAGAAAAACCTTTAACCTGTTACTCATCAGTAGAGTAATTCCAGGTGACTGTTTAGCAAACGTATTAACTAACAGATTTGGGTTCCTATAGTAAATGGTCCCAGCAATGAATGTAATAATTTTAAGAACATAAAACCATGCCTTTACCAGAATCAGACAAAATGCCACTGCTTCCAGAAACTCTGTTTTCCTTGAGGTTACCCAAGATAAAGTCTTCTTGAAAGACGTGAAGCAACTGAGTTTTTCGGCCATGCTGGAAGTAACAGAACAGAACAGGTAAAACAAAATCGGGTCACAAACTTGAGGTGAATGATGCAGTGGGCGTAAACAGCATGCTTACCAGGCTGGTAATGGCATCTAATTCAATGATGCATCCTGGTCTAGCAGTTGATTGTTGACTAATGATGTTAAAAACTTCCCCAACATATTTCTGTGAGAATCAGAAAACGCAAGATTTTATAATGAAGCTCATTCTTAAAGAGACTGGAGTATGGAATGATAAATTAACATTGTATGTAAAACAAACACATGCAAAACCTGATATCCATTCAAATCAAACCCAGGGTTTTTTCCCTTCTAGGTGGTCGTCAAGGGCGTTTAACAATGAGAGATGCGAGCCTAAAGCTGCGGCCATGCTAGCGCTGAGCGTGCTGACCGCGCGGTGCTTGCCGTGCTTACTTTCGGAAGTGACATTGTCTCGTCCTCGCTGACGCGGTGCGCGTGGGCACGGACGCTCACCCAAGCTTGGCACTTGCTTAAAAAAAAAAAGGAGACTTTTAACCACGCTCAACTTACCCGCAATGCCTCCTCGCGCGCGCTTGCGAAATAGGTAGGACACCCGGAGCTCATGCTTGGAGACCTGGTGATGTCACTGCTCTCAAGCATGAGCGCGGTCAGCGCTAGTGTGGCCGCAGCCTAACTCAAGAGACATCACAAACCGTGCCCAGTGTTTACATAGTTGAGGGATTCCTTTTTTGCACAGCAGTAACACCACTATTCCAAAATATCCATATTGTGAAACTAGGTGAAGAGAAAATGGTAGTATTTTGTTGACCAATAATTATTCGTTACAATCTCCCGAAAACAGATTTTCCCAGACCGAGATTTGCTAATTTCACACCTTGCTCAGAACATGCTTAGAGAGAAAAAAAATATGTCAGTATTGAAGAAAATTAAAGCAAACAGCATATGCATTACATAACTGCAGATGTCGGGTTTTGCAATTGTGTAGATACTGTAAGCAAAATAGAATGTCACCAAGATTTTAACAGGAAACATAAATCATTTATCTATTTTCTATTTATAGTTTGTTTACCAAGTCGATATCTTTTGCAGGACTACATCTTAAAACTCATATGCAAAAACACATGTACAAGTCGTAAGTTTTGCACTGGAAAACTACAAAATAATTAACACACCATTTTAATGTATGACCAATGCAACCAGGCTCTTATGTTTGTGCACCTTTGGGTCCCTTAATATAGGATATGGGCTGCGCAGGATGAAATGCCGGGGGACCGCGCGAGGCCTCTGCAACCTCAATTCAGCCTGCTTCTGGTCATGTCGCCATGACAACGCGGCGTCAAATGAAAATGACACAGCGGTGTCATGTGACGCATCGTCATGGTAACGCGCGTGAAATGGTGCTGTGGGGTCACGTGACGTGCCAGCATTTGACACCGGGTCACTGGGAGGGGGGCGCGAGCACTGGGGCCGGCACAGCACAAAAACTTTGCGCACCCCTGATATAGATGAAAGGATAAAAGCAAACTCAAACGGTTGGGGTTCCTTTCTTCTAAATGTTAGCAACATTGGGGAAAGAAATAAAAGAATTTAAGGATTGTTGTGCATGTTATTTCATATACGGAATTTCTTTTCAGATCTCTGTATGTACTGCCTAATAAATACAGTGTAGATCTACAAAAAAAACCCTGCATATATCTATTAAACAATAGAACTGAGGGTTTATGAGCACAAACTGCACAGAAAAACAAGAAGCAGCAAGTCATTTCCGTGCATCACACATTATAGTATGCATAATACAATACAAATATTTTGCAAACCGGCATTGTATTGCCTAATATTTTACATAATCCTCTTCCTATTCCTCATTGTTTCCCAGAACAAAAGCTACAACTTGCAACATCACATTGGGAAATACGGGTGCATTAGTTCTCGAGTATAGTACTGTAGATTAATAAAGTATATTCACTTATATTAATTAGACAGTCTTGGCACACACACAAAGGGCATGTGTAAATGATTCAAGAATCAAATCATGTGTTTAACTGAACAGAAACAAACTTTAATAAGTGCAATTATTTGATTAAAGCAGCAATCTAAGCTGCTTACATTTTTTTCCTTTTGTCACAAAGAAGAGACTTGTGAGCTTTTAAAAGATCAGATGGAAAATGTAGACTGGAATGGGACATTTGGGTTATAAGATCCAGATCAACACGATCTGTGTGCACAAAAACACTACTTACTGAAACCTCCGGATTGGACAGTTCACACAAAAGCTTTTTGGCATCAATCACAGCTTGATACAGTCTTAAATTCTGTCCATCACTCGCAACAAAACAAGCACTTGGAGAATTGCAGTATGTGCCTAAAAAACATACATTTGTAGCAATTAATGTCATATTCAATTAACAGACATTAAAACACCATGAACTGCTTTTATTGGTTTATTACAGGCTAGAAGCAGGGAGTCCCTGGAGATGAACTGTTAACTTCAGCTCCGGGGACCCCCTGCTTCCAGAGATCTGTATCCGCAGGAAGTGATCACTGTGCACTGTAAATGTCACGGTTACACTGGTCAACAGTAAGCCGCATGGGATGACATCAGGACTTCCTATTGGCTCACGTGACCATGGACATTTAAAGCCGCCATTTTCTAAGGCACACAATTTCCATGGCTGCAGAGATACTCACCGTCACCCCTATGAAGGTATCTCTAGAAGAAGGGGGTTCCCCGGAGCTGAAATGAACACCGTTCAGCTCCAAAGGCCTCCTGCTTCAATCCTGTAATTATAATAATTATTATTTATTTTAAACAACGCAGCCTGTAGTGCTGCTTTAAGCGCGTAGCTAAAACAGCATGAAAACTTACCTAAACAATGGCTGGGTATGAGGGTAGGCAACCATGCCACGTTGGAAAAAGCAGACACGTGAATTGAGTTAATACGAGCTAGTTCAGAAACTCCACCAGAGAAGGACAGGGGCCCTATAGGGTCCACCCTCCAGAGAATCAGTTCACTATGCACTGCGTTAGGATCCAGCAAGTTTTCTGTGGCGGCGGTTCTTTCCGGATTTCGTATAGCAAACTCTCCCACATCGGAAGGGTCGTGTGACAGACTTATGCCATTTACATTTGGTGTCCGTAATGAGTTGTGATGCGAGGCTGTGAGTAGTAGCGGCAATACAGAATGACAAGCTAAATCGCTCAGATGAAACCGATGACCGCAGTAACGAGATTTATGAGAAATGCTGAGAACTGTTGAAAAGGCCGATTCCTCAGCAAAGCTGACCTGCCATTGGTTCAGTGACCCGTCAGCATGCTTTGAGATCATCAACACATTGGGAGTGAAAATGCTTAGTTTTAAACTGCTGGATGATTTACCCTGCCCTGCAGAAATGAGCATAGATGAGGAACGGGGAATGCAAGAGGGCTTCTGCTTGCCTTGCTGAATGGCCAAGTCCACATTTTTAGTACTGGCATACATCACAATGCTTCTGCAGAGAGAGTTTGCATCTCCAGTGGGAAATGCTACAGGAATTCTGCAGGAAAAAGACACCTAAAATTAAGAAAAAAAAATAAGTGTCATGTTTTTTTACATAGCATGTTTATTAGTTCCAGAGGGGCCCAACCCAAACAAAACCTTATGAAAATGACCTACCTGCACTTGGCGAAACATGCCAGGCTGATATTCATCCAGCCAATCTACATGCCATACAAGCAGAGAGCCATCCATAGGATGGATACTGAAAAGCATGTCTGCATTCTTGTTCCATTCTGACAGCAGGATTTCAATCTGATGATCAATAATAGAAGTGGGTAATGGTAGAAAAGTTGAATTCAAAGGCGCTTTCTCCCCATTTACTTCCTTTTTTTCATTTGGGACTTTCTGATCACCTGCTACAATGTCTTCTGCTTCTAAGAGAGTGACAATAAATACACAATTACCAACTAGAACAAAAATTAGGAAGTATTACGATAATCTAGCGAAACAGATACCAGTTCTGCCCCTACATTGAAAATGAACAAGAAGTGATAACCATATACTAATTAAACATGTACTAATTAGGCAGCGCAGAGTTCATTTTCTGGGTGCGAAACCTTTATCCAAATAAGCAATGTCCTCATAACTACATTAGTTTGTATTACCAGTTTTAACTACAGGCATACCCCGGTTTAAGGACACTCACTTCAAGTACACTCGCGAGTAAGGACATTAGGCAAACGGCAGCTCACGCATGCGCCTGTCAGGACGTCCTGAACAGCAATACCGGCTCCCAACCTGTACCAAAGCTGTACCAAAGCTGTACGCAAGCGGGGAGACTATAGAGCCTGTTACAAATGCGTTATTTACATCAGTTATGCACGTATATTATGACTGCAGTACAGTACATGCATCAATAAGTGGGAAAAAGGTAGTGCTTCACTTTAAGTACATTTTCTCTTTACATACATGCTCTGGGCCCATTGCGTACGTTAATGCGGGGTATGTCTGTATATATGTATATGAAAATAAAAATATTTTCCCACAAAGTCAAAATGCTTCTATGTAATCCCAAGGAGAAAAATCAGGATTACTGAATATGGCCGTCCATGTATGTATTCTTATTGAATATGTGCACGATACACATGTCCAACACCACAAACAAAAGATTTACCTTCATCTGAATTCCCTTCTGTATGGTTCGTTTCTTCAGTGCTGGTTTCTGAAGACTGGCGTTCAAAGCTCTTTTTGAGCTGCTGTAAGAAGACTTCCATAGACAGAGAAAAATGCAGCTCCTTGTTATTTAGCCAGTGTACTACGAAAGGGCCACTTTTCTCCTCATTCTCACCGAGACTCATAGATGTGATGGACGGAAGAAGAGGGATGTCTGCAAAGAAAAAGAAAGGAAAGCGAGGTTCAGAAAGAACAAAGCAGATTATTTAAAGACGGTTACATCTGCAAAGCACAGAACAGGGAATTGGGTCATGCTTAGTAACTCTACTGCGGAGAGTCTTTCTATTGCAACGGTGAAGTAATGTCTTAGAGGAGCAGTCCAACAGTGAGCAAATAAACTTATCAACGTATACTGTATGATCTTGGTAAAAGGTGTACAATAAACCTGGTCTCCTGTGACAGGCTGGTAATGGGATTATCCCTCCAGCCCTGCAGATAGGGACTGGGGAAGTACGTTATCCCAGTGGTTCCCAATCTGTGCGCCATCCCTCCGATTATCCCTCCCCTCCCCACCATCCCTCCTTAATGCCGGCCAGGGCCGCAGGGGATTGGCTGCAGGTCAGAGGAAGCCGGGGGCGGGGCTTCCGCTTTGTTCAGAGCACACGGTGAGTGTGTGTGTCTGCCTTCCCACTCCTGGCTCCTCTGTCTGCTGGTTGCTGTGCGGTGTCCCATACCCTTCTGCCCCGGGTGATAGGAGAAGGTAGGTAGGTGTGGGGGTGGGGGGGGGAAAGAGAGTTGTACATTTGCCTGTCCTGGCGGTGGCTGCAGGGGGAGGCAAGGAGCTGCCTGCACGGATCTCCTGCCTTTCCTCCTCCTCCCCCCCCCCAGTCACTCACATCCGTCGCTGCCT